>NW_005871914.1:44591-136825 GCF_000147115.1 Myotis lucifugus
TATATATAATGGATCAATGCAACTGAAGCCATCCAGATTAGGAGAGAAGTCATAGACTATTTTTATTTGCAAATGACATGGTCCTGTATATAGAAAATTCTAAGGAATCTACTAAAAATAAATAAGTTCAACATGATCACAGGATCAATATACAAAACACAATTATGTTTTTATATGCTAGCAAGAAACAATCCTATCTAATAAAGAGGTAATATGCAAATTGACCATCACTCCAATACACAAGATAGCTGCCCCCATGTGGACACAAGATGGCCAGCAGGAGAGGGCAGTTGTGGGCGATCAGGCCAGCAGGGGAGGACAGTTGGGAGGGACCAGCCCAGCAGGGGAGGACAGTTGGGGGGAACCAGCCCTGCAGGGGAGGGCAGTTGTGGGTGACAAGGCCTGCAGGGGAGGGCAGTTTTGGATGATCAGCCCTGCAGGGGAGGATAGTTAGGGGCAACCAGGCTGGCAGGAAAGGGCAGTTAAGGGCAATCAGGCCAGTAGGGGAGGGCAGTTAAGGGCAATCAGGCCAGTAGGGGAGGGCAGTTAGGGGTGACCAGGCCGGCAAGGGAGGACAGTTAGGGGTGACCAGGCCAGCAGGGGAGGACAGTTAGGGGTGACCAGGCCAGCAGGGGAGGGCAGTTAGGGGTGACCGGGCCAGCAGGGGAGGACAGTTAGGGGTGACCAGGCCAGCAGGTGAGGGCAGTTAGGGGTGACCAGGCTGGCAAGGGAGGGCAGTTAGGGGCAATCAGGCCTGTAGGGGAGCAGTTATGGGGTGATCAGGCAGGCAGGCAGGCGAGGGGTTGGGAGCCAGCAGTCCTGGATTGTGAGAGGGATGTCCGACTGCCCATTTGGATCGAACCAAAACAGACAGTTGGACATCCCTCAAGTGGTCCCAGATTGGAGAGGTGCAGGCTGGGCTGAGGGACATACACCCCCATGCACAAATTTCATGCACCGGGCCTCTGGTCTGTAAATAAAATTAAAAAATAATTGCATTTATAATGCATCACAAGGAACAAAATACTTAGGAATATATTCAGCAAAAGATGTGTCAGTCTCATGCACTGCTAACTATAAAACATTGCTGAAAAAAGTAAAGAATATTTGAGCTATTGTTTGTTCATAGATTGGCAGACTCAATTTTTCTTTTTTTTTCTTTTTGGTTAATCCTCACCAAGGATATTTTTCCATTGATTTTTAAGGAGAGTGAAAGAGAAAGAGAAAGACAGAAAGAAACATCAATGTGAGAGAAACATATTGATTGGTTGCCTCCTGTAAGAGCCCTGACCAGGCCTGGGCCGGGGAGGAGCCTGCAACCAAGGTACATGGTCTTGACCAGAATTGAACTCGGGACCCTTTGGTCTTCAGGCCAACGCTCTATCCACTGAGCAAAACCAGCTAGGGCGTCAATATTGTTGATAGCAATTCTCCTCAAATTGATCTACAAATTCAATTCAATCCACATCAAAACCTTTAAGCTGTAATTTTTTTCCAGAACTTATCAAGCTGATTCTAAAATTTATATGGAACTGGAAAAGATCCAGAATAAACAAAATAATATTGAACAAGAAGAACAAAGTCGGAGGGCTCACACTTTTTAATTACAATATGGTACTAGAGTAAGGTTAGACACACAGATCAGTTAAACTAATTTAAAGTTCAGAACTATACTCTTATATGTATGGTTAATCAATTTCTGGTAAAAATGGCAAGGCAGTTCTTAATCTTCTCAGCAATAGTGCTGAAATAAACATATGCACTTTGATATATGCATGCAAAAAGATGCTTACCTCATACCATATAAGAAAATTAACTCAAAATGGACCATAAACATAAATGTAAGAGAAAAAATATAGAATTTCTGAAGTAAACATAGAAAAATTAGAGTAACTTGGGAGGAAGAGAACTTTCTTCTAAGGAGGTGACATTGAACAGAAAGTTGATTGAAATGAGGGAATAAACTATGCAAAAATCTGGGGGAAGAGAATGCCATGCTCCAGGCAGAGAGAAAAGCAGTTGCACATGCCCAGAGGTGAGAGTAAACTATGCATTTTTAAGGATCAGGAAAACTAGTATTGTAGGTTCCATTGTGACACTCAGCTAGACAAAGATCTCAGAATTGATGGAAAAAGCACTACCTATTAAGAAAATATTAATAAATTGGACTTAAAACGAAAGATTTATAACCTTAGAAAGATACAGTTAAGAAAGTGAAGCATTAAGCCACAGACTGGGAGAAAATATTTGCAAGTTTTATTTTTGGCAAAGAGTGTATCCAGATTTTAAAAATAACTCCTAGAATTTAATAATCAAAAGACAAATAGTCCAAATCAAAAACAGGGAAAAGATAAATAGACATATCACAAAAGAAGATATATGGGAGGCCGACAACTTACATGTAAGATGTTCAAAGTCATTGGTTATCAGGGAAATGCAAATTAAAGGCACAATGACATACCACTACACATCCATTAAAATGGTCATAATTAAAATGGATGACAAACTATAAAAGATTTAGAGTAATTGGAACTTTCAAGGATTTGTATTAAGTCAAAATGCTTAAGGTACTTTGGAAAAAAGTTCAGCAGTTTGTTTTTTTTTTTTAATAAAAAACATACATTGCCACTTGTCCCAGGAAATCTATAACTAATTTCTAAAGAGAAATAGAAAACATTTTGCTCACAAAACACTTGTACACAACTGTTTATAGCAGTTTTATTTATAACTAGGACCCCAGCCCGCGATTCAAAATCGCGCGGAGCCGCCCACTCCCTCTCCAGCCCTTGAAGCAGCCAAGGCCGCTGCTGATCAGGACCTCCCGCCCCCTCCCACGCAGGGGCCCCTGCTGCCCCGCCCCGATGCTGCTTGCTTGCGCAACCTCCTCCTGTCCAGTCACCCTGTTACAGCATCCTGATTAATTAGCATATTTCTCTATTTTATATATATATAGATAGTTTCAAATTGAAGATATTTCAAATATGAAGATACTTGAAATAGATAGAAAATATGTTATCTATTCATAGAACATTGCCCAGCATTTAAAAAGAAGGAACTACTGATTCATGCAATCGAATGAATGATTCTTTAAAGCATTATGCTGAGCAGAACAAACCAGAGTTCATATGGTGTGATTTTATTTACATGAAATGCTAGAATAAACAAAACTATAGTGAAAAAGCAGATCAGTGATTTTGAGGTGGAAGAATTGAGTGCAAAGTATCTTGAGGGCACTTGTTGGGATGATGTAAATGTTTTGTATCTTGATGGGCAAGTGGTTACATGGGATTTTTTATACTTCAAGTGGTTGTACACTTAAAGTACTGGACATCTGAAGTGGTTATAACATCATATTTAAATTATACCCTAATAAATTGGATTTAGAAGTTAAATTTAAAATTACCAACATTGACATAAGAAGTGATAAACCTGAAATGATGAGTAATCATAAAAAAACCTTACTTTTAAAACAGGCACTAAACATAAAAATTTTTATTACAATTCCTAATAAACACTCAGTGATCAAACATCTCCTATATTACATAAAATTTCAAGATCATATGAAAAGACATAACACTTACCAACTTGTTTTATGAGCCTAATAAAATCCTGATATCAAAATTAACAAAAATTAGATAACGGAAAAAGAAAAAAATAGGTCAACCTATTTAATGAATGTAAGTAGAATAATAATGAACAAAACTTCAGGACATTAAATCAAGCTGTTTAATAATACTAACATGAATAATTAGGATTAGTCACAGAAATGCAAGGATTGTTCACACCAGAAAAATATATTTAAATATACTTTACTCCATTAAGCAATTTTTAAAAATAAATTATCTGAAAGTATAATTGAAAAGCATTTGATAAAATTTAGCACAGTTTTTAGAAATTATTTTAGTGAGCTTCCCCTTAATTTATGAGATATTGTAATAAGACAAGAAAAAATTAAAAGATGTTTGGCTGTAAATGAGGGGCATGACTTTTATTAATTGCAGATGTTATTGTTATTTACATCTATAAATTTAAGGAAGCCAAGCATGAAAATTTATTAGAACTAATAAAAGAGTTTAGTAAGTTAATGTGGTATGTGATTAATAAATAAAAATCACAGCTTTCCTGTAACACAACAAAAACAATTTAGGAGAAAAATATTACATTAAAATCTAAAAGCTAAATAATATCTAGAATCCCTAGAATTAACCTAGAAGAAAATATGTGAGAACCATCTGAAGAAAATTATAGAATTTTAATAGGGGATATGTAAGCAGAACTAACTAAACAGGGAGGCACTTATTCAATTTTATAAAGCTATTAATTATCACTAAATTAATTAATCTATGAATTTAAAGTTTATTTTGAAGAAATGTTTCATAAAATGCTAGAAAATGTTTTGAATAGGATGCATAAAATTAAAATTTCCTACAATCTGGGGAGAGAGAGAGAGAGAGAGAGAGAGAGAGAGAGAGAGAGGAAAATCTGGTCAGTTACCTAATCATCCTAATTTTTCTTTTACTGAGGTTACGCTCTGCCTTATTCAAGGCAATGTGCTTAGAAAATAAAACACATTTCTCAACCTCTTTTTCAGTTAGGAACAGTCATATATTTGTGTTCATACTAATATCATTGGGCAGGGCTTCTGAGAAAGCCCTTTTAGAGAAAGCATGCTCAGCTCCCATACATGTCTTCTGCTCCTTGCCTTCCTTCTTATTCTTTCCTGGGACACAAACATAAAGCTGGAGGTGAAGCAGTCACCTTGCAACCATGAAGTAGTGGCGTGAGGAAAACCATACTCAAGATAGTTGAGCAAAACACGAGATGCCTCTATTCCTGATGTCAACAAGGGCCATATCAACCAAGGCACTCTCTACTTTTTCAGCTTCCTGTTAGGTGAAAATGATATACTTCTCATTTCATTGAGTTACTGTTGGAGGTTTACTGTTATTCAGTGACACAAAGAACAACACAGTTCCTAACTGTAAAATGCTTTAAAGTTATCTATAATAATAAAAGCATAATATGCTAATTAGACTGGCTGTCCTTCCTGACAACCTTCTGGATAAAGCCCAGGCTATCAGGGAAGCCCGGGTCCCGGGTGCCAGAGGGAAGCCGTTGCCGGCAGCTAGGGGAAGGAAGGCCTACTTTTGCACAAATTTCGTGCATCAGGCCTCTAGTAGCCAAAAAAATACTGTGAATTGCATTAATGCTACAGTAGGTATATGAGTGGACAGTCTAGAATTTACATTCATAAATATGTAGGTGTAATATATATAGTCTTAGTCTTTGATAAAGTAGGCATTTAAAATCAGTATCTTGTGTGGGGCAGCTTATTTAAAGCAGCCAACAGATGAAGAAAGATTTCACCAGGGCAGACCTGATCTTCGGAGGTGTTCCCTTATCCTGACAGCCAGCCCCTTTCCATCAGCACGGTCCCACAGTGTTCTTCCTTTTTGGACCATGGCTATTCTCTGTACCCTCTACCTCTCATGTCGCAGAGCAGCCCCAGCTCATGGCCCTCCATTACTGAATTTGCTCATTCTTGGTTTTCATCACTATCTGCCCATGCTGGTCTTTGTCCTGCCCTGCCTCAAACTGGTGCCACACGATCCAACATGGGACCTTTCACAATTGGTAAATTCTTGCTAATTGACTCCTTAACACAAAAGTCAATTTTCCTGATAATATCAGGATTCTATCCTCCACACTTTTTTTTTCTGCCACCCATTTATGTTGATTGATTAGGTCAGAAAGCCCAAGCTTTTCATTTAGTTCTTCTTAACACTCTTGTCATTTAAGTCCATTAGTATGTGAATAGTGAATTTTAAAATATTATATTAAATTTTATTGCTTTTTGACAAAGGCAGTTCAAGAATAATTTCTGAATGTCTTATCGAAACCATAAAATGTCAGAGTTACAAGGGCCCTTAGAGATCAGTTGTGATTACCTCTTATTTAACAGATGGGGAAACTGCAGCCCAGAGGGGGGAATGATTTGACCATTGCTGCACATCTCACCAGTGAAGGTGCTGAAGATAAAGCCCTAGAACTTTCTTGACTTTCAACTTAATCATCAGCTTTTGGGGTTTTCTTCATTGCTTTTGGAGGGAGCACCCTGATTTATTTTCCTGTTATTAGGGCATTACTGTTCTTCACTGTCTGGAGCAATGCTAATAAAGAATAATTCCAGCCCTAGTCAGTTTGGCTCAGTGGATAGAGTGTTAGCCTATGGACTGAAGGGTCCCTGGTTTGATTCCAATCAAAGGCACATGCCTGGGTTGTGGGCTCAATCCCCAGTAGGGGGCGTACAGGAGGCAACCAATCAATTCCTTCCTCTCTGAAATCAATAATAATAACAAAAAAGAATAATTCCAGTTTCTTTCTCCATCCTTTCACTTGCTCTCCTCAGGACATTCTCCATCCTTTCACTTGCTCTCCTCAGGACATGATGAATGATTTCTGTAATTGGAGAAGTGGCAACAACCTGACAACTCAGCAGTGCTGGCCCATCTCTCTCTCATTCTTGTGAGCCTCCTAGTCATACACATAGTGGGCTCTGTGCTTCTAGTCTCCATGCTAGGAAGGGATCAGAGACTGGGCTTGGCTTCATCACTGCCAGCTACAGGTAGGTCAGAAAGCCAGCCTCACGTGGCTTCTTGTTTGTGTGCTCAGTGTGGGGGCAGGAGATCATATTTTTCAATTCAACTTCATTAGGATTAAAACTGTATTTTAATACCTATTTTATTCCTTGTCTCTGTTCACAAAAGACTGAAAGCCTGAAGGGGAGAAAAAGTAATGAATTAGACTTGCCCTAATAGCTAATATTGCTTCTGTGTTTTGAGTACATCAATATCAGGTTAAATATGAATTTCAGATCCAGGTGCCAGAAAGGGAGACTACAATAAGTTGAATTGCCTGGTTAATCATGACAGCATTCTAAAATGTAAGCCTGGATATACCACTGTATATACACATACATGTGAATATGTATGTGTGTGTGTGTGTGTGTGTGTGTGTGTGTGTGTATGTATATATATGGCCCGATGCACGAAATTTGTGCAAGAGTAGGCCTTCCTTCCCCCAGCTGCTGGCACCAGCTTCCTTCCAGCACCCAGTACCTGGGCTTCCTTCACAGAGGGAGGCCCCACCCACCCACCACAGCCTGTCAGTTGGTGGCTGAGGCCTCCCTCTGTGGGGTGATCATGGAGCCCCCTGATTGATCGCTCCGCTGGCCTGTGGCCTGGGCCTCCCTCTGCAGGGAGATCATGGGGCAATGGCAGGGCCCCTGACCAATAACATCACACCCACCTTGGCTGGCCTGGCACCAGTGGGTGTCAGTGTGGTCCTGCATGGTCGTCCGGATGGTCACCTGGATGGTCGTTCTGCTGTTCGGCCACTTGGTTGATTTGCATATTATGCTTTTATTATATAGGATTCTACCTGAAGTGCTTCTAAGGATTCCCATAGAAGCCCTAGTGTATTTCAAATAGGTGTGAATACCCTGGGGAATGTATAATATGGTACCAAGAGACGATAAGGACATGCTACAATATCTATTTACATTTTTATAATAAGCCTTCTAATTTTATTTTTTTATATTTTAGTAGAAGCCTGGTGCACGACATTCGTGCACTGGGGGTGGGGTCCCTCAGCCTGGCCTATGCCCCCTCTTGCAGTCTGGGAATACTTCTCAGCCATAAAAAGAGGGAAATCTTACCTTTTGCGACAGCATGGATGAATCTGGAAAGTATTACACTAAGTGAAATAAGCCAGTCAGAGAAAGACATATCATTTCATGTAAATGTGGAATCTATTGAACAAAGGAAACTAACAAAGAAAATAGAAACAGACTCATAGATACAGAAACAGAATGACAGCTGTTAGAGGGGAGGTTGGGCTGGGGGCCTGTGTGAAAAAGGTGAAGGGATTAAGCAAACAAAATAACATTCATAGACACAGACAACAATATGGTGAATAGCGGAAGGAAAGGGAGAAATAGAAGAGTGTAAAGGGTAGTTAATGTCTTGCCTTGGGGAGATGAACATACAATACAATATATTATAGAATTTTACACCTGAAACCTATATAATTTCATTAACCAATATCACCCCAATAAGTTCAGTAAAAATTAAAAAATAGAAATAAATTACATCTTTTCTTTCTGATTCTAAATAAGTAAATAAATAAATATGTAAAACCAAATAATTTTTACATTTAAACACATTGCCCTAGGGTATGTTTCTTCATTAACCCTACCCCTGTTTTTAGAGAAAAGAAAACTGTGAACCAAGAGTAAATTATATGGCCTTGTAAACTGTGAACTGCAAACTTGTGAAGTGAGGGTAAATTAATTGTGACCAGAACATGGTCCCAGCCCAGCCGTGAATTGGTCTCATAATAACCGAGGGGAGACAGAGGAGGAGAAATGTGTTACACTGCGCCCAATCTTTCTACTTCACTTCTGGGGGACTGACAGCAACGCAGCCTTCCTTATGCAGCTGGCTAGGCTGGGATCTTGTCCAAATGTTGGAAGGTGACTTTGGTTCTCAGTTGTTTGGCTTCTGATAGGGAGGCGGGTGGATACAGGCAACAGCGGGCTCCTTTGACATTGCCTTGTAGCACATGACCCCGCCTCTGTCTAACTTTGGCACTTTACCCCAGAAATATTTCCTCCTTCTAACCTCACATCCAGAATCAGTTTTGTTCCAGAGCAAAAGCAATGCTCTCCATGCTCCCATGGTTGCTGTCTGTGACTAAAGACAAGTGTGAAAGGCAAATGGATCCTGGGTGACATCACTGTTAGTTTCTTGGTCATAGACAGTGGATGGTGTCAGATTATACGTGGTTTCATTGGCATTTTCTGAGCCTGATCGGTAGCAATGATCCTGGCAGGTGAGTAACTGTGAACATTCACACAAGAGTGTGCAGAGAAAGAAGATCTCTTGAAGCAAAGAAAGGAACTTCAATTTTAGCCATTCTTGATTATGACATATGTTAGCTGATTTGAATGCATTTACTATATCTATTTATTATGTTCCTACTGTACTGTATGCATATACACATAGGAAAGTGTGTGTAGTTTCAGAACAGGATGTTTAACAGAAACCTAAGTGAAGTGAGCCGTGTGAAAATTCCAGGACTGGGTACCAGGCAGAGGCAAGCGTAAAGACTCTGAGGTAAGAGCATCTCAGTGTGTTGTAAGAGTAGCAACTTCACTGTAACCAGACACAGAGAATAGAGAACACATTGAGAGGCACTGAGGTCCAACAGGAAGCCAGGGTTAGAGGCCAGAAGTCCGAGATCAAGGTGATAGGAGGGTTAGATTCTTTTGAGGTCTCTCTCCTTGGCTTGTAGACAGCAGGTCTTCTCAGTGTGTGTCTGTATTTTAATCTCCTCTTCTTATAAGGACGCCTGTCAAATTGAATTAGAGCCCACCTTAGTGACATCATTCTGACTTAATTATCTCTTCAAAGAGGTACTGGGGGTTAAGACTTTAACATATGATGGGGGGTGGGCACAATTCATCCCATACCACCAGTAGGAGGCTTTTCCCACTGCTGTTTCTCTCTGACCTTCCATTTTGGAAGATATGCGTAGCTCCAAGAGCACAGTGAGTAAAACACAGAATTTGAGTTAGAAAACCCATGGCATGACTGATTACCAGTTGGACACTATAGTGGATGGAGGTTTGGAAAGAGCAGTAACTATACTTCTCATCAAATTCTGAGTCGGGAACTTATTCACAATTTTATGAATGGATTAATAAAAAAAGAGCTTCTAATTATCTTGACATATATTTCTGAAGCAATTTATATTTTAAACTTATATGTCAGGAATCTCTATTTCTTTCAATTAGGCTGACAAAAACTTTTCTTTTGAGTTGGGAAAAATATCAAATTCAAGCAGCCAGATTCTTTATTTTGCCCTGAGAAGTTCTGAAGAAGAAAGTAGGTCAGCATAAACCAAGGCAATATTTTCAACTTGACAAATTGGTCTCTGTGTTCTTTGGCTGTACTCAATACCAGAAATTTAAGAACAGTGCTCAAAGGGGGACGATAATAATTGGCCTGTGTCAAGTTTGGGGCTTGACTTAATTCTGTCTCATATTTAAAAGGTGACATTGGCAAAGCAGGGTATCTTCCAAGGCTGACTGACTAAAATAGGGAAGGGCTAGAAACCAGGAGACATTTAGAGTGGTGGAGGAAATTTAAAATGTTTCACCTGTTTAAAAAAAGAGGTTGAGTGGGCAAAAAAGTCAAATTAGCTCTTTTCACATATTCAAAAGAAATGGCAGTTCTAAAACAGTGCATGAAATTAACAGAGAGCAGACTTCAGTCCACAAGGAAAAGTCTTGTGAGCTGCTCAACAGTGCTTTCAAAGGTAGGAGGAGGGTAATGATGGATGCTCATTGTGCTCTTCATATTTTTCTGCATTTTCAGAGTCCAGAGTGCTAACTATTTCTGCATTTTTACATTTTTTGTCTCTAAAGAATTCATAATCAAAGAAGAAAGCAAATATATGCTATACTGTAAAGAGAACTGAGGAGATTTCAGCACTGGGTTAAAGGTTAAAGAGATGACCTGAAGGTCTCCATTTAACTCTGAATTTCTCTCAGTCTATGAATGGATCCAAGCCTTCTTGGCTTAAACCACTCCTGGTTGCTTCCATTTTGAGCCAGAACATGTACCCATCTCTGAGTGTCCAGTTTGTCTGCACCACTGAACAGTAATGCTGACAAAGAAGAGAAACAGAGCTCATTTCTTGAGCCAAGGATACTGCATTTGTTTTTCCCTTGCCCAAGTATGCAGACAGTTTATTTAGAGAATGCAATGGCTCAGCTCTTTATATATCTCACTAGTGGCCCAGTGCACAAAATTTGTGCACATGAAAAGGGAATTAATTAGAGGAAATATTTTAATATTGCTATTTTCCCTTTCTCTATAATAGAAGTGTCAGAGATGAAAGAAAATTAGTAAAATGTATATGAAAATCTCCCTCCTGTCAGAGTCTGGGGCATGCCACAGGACCCAGAATCAAGTCCCGCCCACCCATGTGCACCTCGAAATCACGCTAGACCCAGCCCTAGCCAGCCCCACCCCCATCAAGCCTCACAGGGTGGGGGGTGCAGCCTCACATCCCCTGTCAAGCCCCACCGGGTGGGGAGTGTGGCCTCAGGTCCCCCGGCCCCAGCACGAGTGTGCTATGACCATTTGTATATTAGCTCTTTATTATATAGGATTCCTAATAGACATGTGTGCTCACATCCGTGAGACTGCACTGTGGGGGCGCCATAATATTATTCCTTTCATTTTTTTTTCCATGTTACCAGTATTCAAGCCAGATTTTTGGTAGTGTGGCATAATCTCATCAGAATGATCAATTTCTTCCATTCTAGAACCAAAAAGCATTCAACCTTATCTAAGAGAAGTCTTACTCATTGAATAACTTTGGATTCCCTTATCACTATTTGTTACCAAAAGAAACACTGCTGTAAGCCAGACTCAGCCTTACTTCTTTGGGTTTACAAAGATTTTTCAGATTGCTTTAGTGTGAACTGCTGGTGAACAACTGCATCTGTGAAAGTTAATGTCCTGTACCTTCGCCCAGATGAATAAATCCATCTCTATTGGCGCCATGAAGACTTTTCCCCTTTTTGAACATTTAAAGTTCTTTTTTATGCATTGAGACAATTTTTCAGCCAAGACCACCTGATTTCTGAAACAGAGTTTTTGTGTGTTCCCAGTCAAATAGAGAAAGGCAAAGATGAAAATTAAATAATATAAAGAAAGAAAAAAGAGAGAGAGAGAAAGCCAACCAACCACACTGAAAAACATTTAAATCCATTTCTTTATGGACTAAAGTTCCTCAAACACAGAAAAAGCCAAGAAGTTGGAAGCTTGTTACTTTCTCTGTTAAATATTACTTTCTTTCAATTTATTTTTATATTGGTAGATGATGTGAGACTCATTACATTTTATAGGCCTGAACAAAATCTTACAATTTCTTACTAATATTATGCAATGACATAATGCCATTTGTAGAGGTGTCGCATAAAGCAATTGACTTTTACTGGCTTCTGATGGCAGGACTTGCCATTTTATATTCTGTTTTATGTAAGCGTTTTCCAAATTTATCGACCTCACAGGATTTCTCAAGTTGCTTAATTATGGTAAGAAGAAGATATCTTTGTGGCCTGACATGAGCGCCTATTAAAGCGCCCTTTAAAAAGGGAATGTAGAAGTGGGAGGTGAATGCAACTAACGTTTAATGCATGGTTGCTATGGGTGGGATGCTGGAATACTGTGGTAAAAGAGGTACCTACCGTGAAGTAGGTACAGTGTTGACAATGCCCTGCAAGGTATAGTCAGTTTCCTAATTTCACAGATGAGCAAACTGAGGCTCAGTTGTTATTCCCAACAGCAGCTATTAAGTAATTAGAGGTGCTAGAATATCCACTCCAGTTTCACTGCAAGCCCATGCTCTAGAGTCACAAAATACAGCAATGCTTACATCACAGTGGATCAGTCTCTCAGGGGAACCCTTTGAAAGTGGGTAGGCTGAGTAGTATTCCATTGTATACTATTCGGCCATAAAAAAAAGGAAATCTTACCCATTGCAACAGCATGGATGGACCTGGAGAGCATTATGCTAAGTGAAATAAGCCTGTCAGAGAAAGACAAGTACCATATTATTTCACTCATATGTGGAATCTAATGAGCAAAATGAACTAACAAACAAAACAGAAACAGACTTATAGATAGAGAACAGACTAGCAAGCTGTCAGAGGAGGGGGGCTGCAATTGCAGGGATAGGTGTAAAAGGTGAAGGAATTAAGCAAAGAAAAAAAAACACACAAAAGAAACCCTCATAGACACAGACAACAGGATGGTGATCACCAGAGGGGAGGGGATTGGAGGTGGTAGGAAAGGGTAAAGGGGGGATAAATGGTGATGGAAGTAGAGTTGACTTAGGGTGGTGAACACACAATACCATATACAGATGACGTATGATAGAATTGTACACCTGGACCTATATAAACTTATTAACCAATATCACCCAAATAAATTCAATAAAAATAAAAAAGAAAGTGGATAGGGTCTCACTCTGGATTTCTACCCAGAGGATGGAGGCTCAGGAGACCTCTCTAGTGAGTTAAAAATTGGAAAGTTTTGTTTATCCCTATGATTCCTATTTATTTGCATCCGAAGTTTAATTAAAGGAGTTCTACATCACCCCAAGGGACTACATTTTGTGGAGTATTATTTTTTAAAGTATGCAAGATGTGAAGGTGTTCATTGTAGCTCCCCAAATTCTGATATTCCATTCACAGGTTACTGAGCTTCTCCCTTGGGTTGTCTGTCCTTTTCACCTAATCCTGAAGCCCCAACATCTAGATGAAGCAGCACTTCTTAAGTAAGAGAGAAGGGTAGCAGGGATATTGGTGGAAAAAAGGAATCCAAGTCTCACTGAATTATTAATGGTCTAGAGATTCCCTAATCAAGTTTTTGATTTTTATACTGGAGGAATTTGTGGCCTTAAAAGGGGAAATAAAAACATATTTGAAGCTTCTTTCTTCACTGATCTATTCCCATCAATTGTCAATAGTGTGTGGCCATGGGATAAAAAGTTTATATTGTTACACACTGATGGCAAGGTTGCCAGCTGCCATTTCTTGGGAAGGGCCATGATCCAGAACTCTGTGCTTACCACTGTCCCATGAATTGCCACAAGAACCTATGGCTCTATCTTGCTAGCACTGACCTTGCTGTTTTCTTTGTTTCCCTCACCTTCTGCTCTCTCACTGGTCCTTAGTTCCATTTTTCTTCCTTCCAGTCCAAAATAAAGCAAAAAGTGTTTACCTCTGTGGTTGGCATAGAATCTCAAATTCTTGGATGCATGCATGCAGCGTCCATGGAATTAGATAACCCCAAGACTTAGGGGAAGGAAAGAGAAAAGGTGGAGTTGTGATGTAGATGGGAGAAGGACAGGTGGGAGTAACTGGGCATGGATTCTTCTGATTGAGAGACAGAGGAGTGACTTTCAATAGAGGCCCAGGGAGCAAATGGTAGGAATAAAGAACAAGTTATCCTTCAGCCTGGATATGCTACCTGACAGACAGTCCACAGTAACATGTGGATGGCATGGTCAGTCCCAGTCAATGTGAATTGACTGAACAGAGAGAAATGTTGGACATTTTCATGAGGATAAGGTCCTGGAGGAAGAACCTGGCTCCCTGACCGATGTCAAAACAAACAGAACTAGTTGTAACTTCCCTGTGACATATCAACACCATCACACAGGACATGGGAAGTGCCTCCTCCTTCTCTATTGTGAGCAACCAGTGGGAGAGCTGTGTTATTCCCCGTGTATCCCCAGCCAGCTGTCACAGATTCCCATGTGCATCAGGCACTTGGAAAAAGTTTGTTGAATGAGCGAGCCAATATATGAAGTAATCTGTCCAAATTAACACAGTGAGTTTAATGATTTGACTGGGACCCAAACCCAGGGCTCTATATCCAAGTACAATGGTCCTTCCAAACATTTTCTATCTTTTCATAGGCACAGAAGGATGGATAAATAAAATGAAAGACACCACTGCTCTGATTGAAGGAGAGGTTACACAGAGCAGCGTTAAAATGCACATTTCTATTCTAAGCACTGATTCTGCTCAAATAGCAAGGCTATCACCCCCTCTCAGTCAGTAACTCTGGTTTCCAGGAACTGTAGCTTCTGCAGCACAGAAGATCTTTATTAAATTTACATTGACCAAGCAGAGGATGCATTACAATATTGAAGATAGGGTGCATGGGGCTTTGAGATCTCTGATTGGAGTTTTTCTCTCTCTGGGTAAAGATTGTGTCTATGGCTTCAGAACTGTGGTCATATCTAAATAACTCCAGCATCAGGCAAGAGAAATGACTGTTCCTTCAGGATTAGTGTAATGCCAGCTGGGCCACTAGTTCAATTACTAAAGATGAAAGGAACATTCAAGAACATATAGTTCAGTGGTTCTCAACTGGGAGTAATGTTGCCCCCAGGAGCCATTTGGCAATGTATGAAGACATTTTTGATTGCCTAGTGGAGTTACTGGCATCTAGTGGGTAGAGGGCAGGGTTGTTAACTACACCACAGCCCCTCACACCCACAGTAGAGAATTATTTGGTCCAAAATGTTAGTAGTGTTGCTATAAAAAACCACTAATCTTGGCCATACATCTGTCCAGAGTAGAATTCATCTACAGTGATTCTGATATAGAATTTTCTAGCCATTGGTTAAATAGGTTGAAATCTAGTGTTCACTGTACCACTGGCAGGTTGTTCCACTGCTGGATAGATGCTAGCTTTGTTGTTTATCCGTGGTGCCCCCAGAATGCTGAATGCATATCACCACATCCTATATAATAAAAGCCTAATATGCTAAGTGTCCAATCGTCCAGTCAGCCGTTCAACCAATCAAAGTGTAATATGCTAATGATATGCTAAGGCCACTCAACTGCTTGCTATGATGTGCACTGACCACCAGGGGGCAGACAGTCAACCAGTCAACCAGTCACTATGATGGGCACTGACCACCAAGGGGCAGACGCTCTGACTGGTAGGTTAGCTTGCTGCTGGGTCCTGCTGACCGAGACTGAGCAAGATGGGCATGCCCTGGAGCCCTCCCACATCCCTCCCCTGCTGGCCAACCTCCCATGTCCCTCCTCGGCCCCAATCGTGCACCAGTGGGATCCCTTGGCCTGGCCTGTGCCCTCTCACAATCCTGGACCCCTCGTGGAATGTTGGAGAGCCATGTTTGGCTTGATGGTGGAACAACCAGTTGCTATGAAGCACACTGACCACCAGGGGGCAGACGCTGAACACAGGAGCTGCCCCCTGGTGGTCAGTGCACTCCCACAGGGGGAGTCGCTGCTCAGCCAGAAGCTGGGCTCCCCTGAGGGCTCCTGGACTTCGAGAGGGCGCAGGCCTGCAAGAGGGCGCAGGCCGGGCTGAGGAACACCCCCCTGCCCCCGAGTACACTAATTTCGTGCACCAGGCCTCTAGTTGTTTCATAATCATTTAATTATGTGTCTGTTTCATCCATGGTATGGTGAGCTCTTTGAGGGGCTAGGCCCAGTTCATATTTACCTTTGCATTCCAAGCTTCTGCACAATGCCTGATTTAAAAAATAAAATTACTTGGTAAGGGTACAGTGAAAATAAAATAATGAAAGATTAGTGGTTTTATATTCCAACCTTCATTCTGTTTTAGGACTGAACTTTTTATGCTTGGATTTAGACAATGGACCTCCAGGCAATGAAAGGTTTCTCTTGGACTGGAGTTGGGAGACCCAGACCACATGCCTCATCAGGCTCTGTCTTGCCCTTTGCCTCTAGGCAATCCTTGTGATTTGGAAAAACTATATATACTCTTACTTTGCATTTCTCTTTCACTGGAAGCTAAATTTCCTATTAAAGTGCTGCCACTGGGGGCAAATGGAAAATATTTTATAATCAACAAGTTTAATTTGCTGAGTGCTTTGCATTAAAATCACTGAAGTTAGTTGGGCTGGCCAATTCCCAGACTCCATTGCCAAACCGAGAAACGCTTTCTCCATCTTGCTTTCAATGGCCACCAGCCATCGGACCACTGAGCTTGAACCAATATTAGAAGGAAGGAAAGTGTATGGAAACGAATTCTCCCATGGGGTTCAGAAGGTCAGAGAAATTGACCACACTTTTTCAATTTCAGTTTCAAGGCTCTAAATAATAACAGTAATTCACATTTGTAAAGAGCTTACATGTAACTTTTACAACTGTCTCACCTTCTGAAACTGCAATAAATGTCCACCTAGGAGGTAGAGGTTCCAGGAAATAAGGGAAACCATAGGATAAGTGTGAAATATTTTTTTACAGGACCAATTATTTTTTAAAGAAAATGAGAGACAAATAATTTGTTAAATTAGTATACTAGTATATCTTGGAATAGAATTTACCATTGGCATGATCTTTTTATTTATTTATTTGATTTGAGAGAGAGAGAAAGAGAGAATAAGAAACATTGATTTGTTGTTCCACTTTTTTATGTTTCTTGTATGTACTCTGACCAGGGACTGAACCCACAACCTTGGTATATAGGGTCAGGGCCAGCATGATGTTTTTAGATAAAACTATCGTAAAAAATACTCTGCATTCATGGTGGGGGTGCTTGGGCCTATATTTATAGACTATTCTGCCACTCATGTTTGTAAGAAAACAGTGGAAAGGTTGACATAATTTGGTAAACATTATCTCTTTTAATTTAACAACTCATCATTTTTTTTATGGAATTTGCTTGTTCATTCTTCAAACACATTCTTACACATTCTCCAAGGCTCATCTCAAATGTCAAATTCTTTTTGAAGGTTTCTTTGACTCTCGGGAAGTGGCTCCCTTTTCCATGCTCCACCTAACTATGTTCAGCCCCTTTCAACCAATATTATAATTGGCTGTTTAAATGTCTGTTTTTCCTGATAGACAGGGGTTTTCTGGAGAGAGGGGATCATATCCTAACCTCCACTTCCCTCCTGGTGTCATTTCTGTAGAAACAACCTGGAATAACTTAACCTCATAATTAGCCCATCGTAAGAACCTTCTTTCCAAATATTTCCAAGAAACAGATCATATTTTGCATTTCTCGATTAATCTATTTTCATTGGATTAATGTATATTTATTGAGGTTCTAGTGTGAAGATGGCCCTGTGTGTGGTAATATAAAGAATATTTAATAAGTGTAGGAAAAGAACTGAAATATGTGGAGCATCTACTCTGTGCCAACCACCATTCTAGCATCTTATGAATGTCATCTCATTTGATCCCTGCCACAACCTGTGAGGGACTATTGATTATATATTGCAGATTAGGAAACTAAGGTCTTAAACCACTTGTTCTAGGCCACACAAGATATAATCCTTATATTTTGGGGTAAGTTTTAATGTAATTGAGGCAATAGAACTGTACATACACATGCAAATAGTTTATTAGCAATGAGTTATTTCTTGTGTGCCAAAACTATAGCAAAGTAAAAAGAACAGAAATTCTGGATTTTGGATCATGGTCTGTAACCCAATATCTGTGTGACTTTAAATTCTAAATAAAAACTGTTTTCCTCTCTACATCCATTCTCCTCCAGCACAGAGCACACTTCTACCCCTGGGCCCGGCCTGAGTCATGTGAGACTGGCCTCCAGGGACTCATCTCTTGGGTTTTCTTGCTTACTGTCTCCTGGTTGGGTTTGGCTAATGGGAAGCATCATAGGGAGGAGAGAGAAATCAAGGCATTTCCTAACCTCTCCCAAATCACTTCCAGGCCAGGGCTTCAGAACTTTCTGCTCTTGGAAAATGAGTGAGGAAGATGACTCTCTCACAGATATAGCTTTTACCAGGTTCTTGTAGCAGCTCTCAATGTGATAATGCTTCTCACATTATGGGGATCTCCCAGAGCTTTACCGTCTCTCCTATTTCCCTAACCTTGCTCTTATTCTATACAGCACTTTCATTCGACTCTCTTCAAATAGAATATTGAGTGTGCCACTTCTGGGACAGGGACTGACACAACTCAGGCAGGGCCCTTTATCTGTCCGAGCCTCAATTTCCTCATCTGTAAAAAGGGAGATAAAAACATGTAATCCACAGGAATTGTGTGAAGATGAAATAATATATGTAAATTCATTTCATAAATTTAAAAGTACTTTCAAAACATTTGTAGTCATAAACTTATTGTTCTTTTCTGTAGAGTTCTCAGTTTCATTTACCAAATATCTACTGAGGATTTATTTTCAGAAGGCCCTATGCTAAATGCTGAGAGAACCCCTCCAAGAAGAGATTTAATCAGAGAAGGGAAGAGACCCTTTTAGGCTAAGGGAAGGAGGAAGGGGATCTTAATAGAGGAAAAGAGACACCCCAGGCCTTAAAGAATAATAGGATTTTTGTTAGGTGAATTTGGGGAAGGGGTGAACAATTCTCAGAGAGAGGGAATGTGTGAGGGATGTGCAGAGGTGGGAGAGAGCAAGGCATATTCAGGACGAGTGAGTAAACCAGTTTCATGGGCCAGATTTTCAAGGTCTTTGTAAAGAGTAATTATATCCTTTAGGAGCCTGGATGAATGGGAGGAAAATAATTCTAATATATCTTAATATCTTTTTCCTATGATGGCACCTGTCCTATGAAAAGCTCTGCACTGAAAATAAGTGATCCAGTGGGATTTGGATGTCTTCACAGCTCCAGTCGATTGATTGTCCTAATGGATTTTGCAGCAGATTGGATATTAAAGTGGCCAAGAAAGGATTAGACTGAAAATAGCTCATTTAGACTAGCTGGTACCTTCATCCACAAATATTTCCTGAACTTCTACTATTGGATATTATCTCAGGACCTAAAAATATTTTTTTAAGAAACACAGTTCATTGACTTGCGGCCCTCCCAATGCCTTTATTTCTGCCTCTCTTCAACAAGTGCTGCGAGGGTACAACAGAGGGCCTGGCATCTATTTGTTAGATACACATACAAGTGATGATTCATTTAAGATATAATCTAGAGCAGTGGTTCTCAACCTGTGGGTCGCGACCCCTTTGGGCGTCGAACGACCCTTTCACAGGGGTCTCCTAAGACCATCAGAAAACACATATATAATTACATATTGTTTTTGTGATTAATCACTATGCTTTAATTATGTTCAATTTGTAACAATGAAATTGGGGGTCACCACAACATGAGGAACTGTATTATAGGGTCACAGCATTAGGAAGGTTGAGAACCACTGATCTAGAGCAAAGCTACTCAATAGAACAGAGGTTCTCAACCTGTGGGTCTCGACCCCTTTGGCGGTCGAACAACCCTTTCACAGGGGTGGCCTAAGACCATCCTGCCTATCAGATATTTACATTATGATTCATAACAGTAGCAACATTACAGTTATGAAGTAGCAACAAAAATAATTTTATGGTTGGGTCACAACATGAGGAACTGTATTTAAAGGGCCAGAAGGTTGAGAACCACTGCAATAGAACATTCTGTGATGATAAAAAATGTTCTGTATTTGTGCTGCTCAACATGGGAGGCACTATGTGTGGCTATTAAGAACTTGAAACATATCTAATGCAGTTGAGGGGCTGAATTTTAAATTATATATAATATTATTTAATATAAATTTAAGTACTTGCTTTTGGTTAGTGCAGTGGTTCTCAACCTTGGCTGCACATTAGAATCACCTGGGAATCTTTTTAAAATCCTGATTTTTGGGCCTCATCCTCCAGAAATTCTGTTTCTTTGTTACTAATGTTTTGGCCCCACCTCATAACAAAGAAACAGAATTTCCGGAGAATGAGGCCCAGAAATCAGGATTTTAAAAAGATTCGCAGGTGATTCTAAAGTGCAGCCAAGGTTGAGAACCACTGGGTTAGAGGCTACTGTGTTGGACTGTGCAGGTCCAGAGAGAAGTGCTCTTAAGTAGGAAATCCACACAAAACCCATTCATCATGTCTTCATAACACTCCAGAGTTGATTAAGTCATTTTCCATACAGCCTAATTGCCACAGTGTTTGAGACATAATTTGGAGTAAGGTTTTAAGCACTTGCCATGAATTCCTACCTTGTTGTTCTACTTTAAAAATACTGTTTAATCCATGTTTGCTCAACTTCTCTCCTATAAGGTGAAATGGCGGTAGCAGCAGTAATCATTGTGATCCATTGAATGTTTACACCTGCTGGGCTTAAAAATAACACAACCTTAATTTAATAGCAGCTGTAGTCAATCTAGCTAAATATAAAAAGGCTTGATAAGCCTGTGGTGATGGAGTGAGGTCGTCACTGCATGCACAAATGAGAGAGAGAGAGAATGAATTTGTCTAGCAGATGACCAACCTTCCAAGAACTTCTGCTCAACAGATGAGTAAGTATGATGTGCTTGTTGTCATAATTATTTGAAAAAAATCTGTGCATCTATGGGAGACAAAATGCAGACAGTGCAAACATAATTCTAGGGGTCAGGGAAGCCTTTTCTAATTAAGTATTCTAATATTGTGTAGCCTCAAATTACCTGTCTTTGATACACCTCAGGGTCAGAATCTATATTGCCTTGAAGTAAGCCTGGCGAAAGCTAGGGAAAAGAGAAATATGTTACTAGTTTTCTAACCGTATTGAAGTGCCTTGGGGTTCTGTGAACACTTCCTGTCTTTGCACATGGCCACTCCTGTGTGAGTCCTGTTCTCGAGCCAGGGATGCCTCTCCTCTCCTTTGTTGACTGATACATATTAGTTTGGATTGTCCAAGAACCAGCACGAATGCTACCTCCTTTATTGAGATTCCTCTCACTTCCCAACAGATGCAGTGAGATACCTTCTTTAGCAATTTGCAGATATGTCAGTTAGAGCAAATGAAATGCTATGGATTTTTTTTTTTGCTTGTACACCATGAGAACATGAGCCCATTAAGGGAAGGAGCTGTATTCTATTAATCTTTGTATTCCTAAGAATTATCACAAAGCTCAGTGATGCTTAACTCAAAGTTGTTTGAAAAAATAGAAACATGGGTCACCTCTAGAATGTAATTCCAAGTTAGTTTTGGTTTTTAGATATTCATACAGGGATATGTGATTAGAATGATCCAAAACAGTGATAATTCCAAAATGTCTGTGATCGTATACTAGGATATATTAAAAATGCTTTAGCCTTTTTAAATGTGTTTTAAGATAATATAAAAATGTATCCCTTCACTCATTAGCTAAGCTTTGAGCCTCCACTAATGTGATTAATCTGAAATACAGTCTTTATTCTTTATCACTACTACCATTACCAGCCAGGGTTCTTTATACAGGCATATCTTGGAGATATTGTGGGTTTGGTTCCAGACCACTGCTATAAAGCAAGTCATAATCTTTCTTTTTGCTGGTGGAGGGTCTTGCCTTCAATTTGTAAAAACCACAACATCTGTGAAGTGCAATAAAGTGAAGCACCATAAAACAAGGTGTGCCTGTATTCAATTATTTTCTGAGTATTCCAGAGGAGATGGAGTTTTCTATGTAAAATAACTAGTTCTGAAATGTAAAATACATAAGGACAAATATTCCTTTTTTTTTTTTGCTTTGTTCTGATTGCTCACAAACCATAGCCTTGAACAGTACTTTGTACCTAGTAAGAATGCAACAAATATTTTATATTAAAACTAATCAACAAATATATTTAAACTTGTCTCTAGCTTTGTAATTCCTAGAGAGGCAACTGCCCATCCCACTGCTGCCCTTCCCTGTGAACCCATCTCTAGGACCCCATCCCCATCAGGGTGTTTTAAGTGGCTAGCTCTTTCAGTGGGGGTTTCTAAACCAGCTGATGCACCTTAATGACACCATCCTTCCTTCAAATGACTCTTTTTTTCCAGAAAACAGGTAACTTTGAGAGAATGGTGGTGGGGTTCTCTCTGGGTGATAGAATGCTCAAATGTAATCTGCTAGGGCAGTGGTCGGCAAACTGTGGCCCGAACCACATGTGGCTCTTTGGCCCCTTGAGTGTGGCTCTTCCACAAAATACCACGTGCGGGCGTGCATGTACAGTGCAATTGAAACTTCGTGGCCCATGCGCAGAAGTCGGTATTTTGTGGAAGAGCCACACTCAAGGGGCTGCAGTTTGCCGACCACTGGTCTGGCCCATTCTGCCAGACTTCCATTGGTGTGGGTTTTTTTTCTCTCTTAAGAACCTTATTTTCTTCATTTTTAGTTCAAGCCCCTTCACAAACCTCCAGTTGATTGTACAGTTATGGATCTAGGTTTATGCCTACTTCCATGAAGCTCCTGGGTCACCTGAAAATCAAAATATGTGTTTGGGTATCTGTTTATGTCCTTTCCAAGGTTGGTCTTGCCAGAGAACTCAGGTTATCACAGGTGTGGCTGATGGAGCAGAAGCTTGAAAGGAGTAAAATTGAGTCTTTATAGTAAAGGTTAGTGAGGTGGTCACTATTGTTCAGAAGTCATTATGGGGTTGGGCAAAAATTAGAATGGGGTGGAATCTCTTATGTTCTGTGTTATAGTTTGTCATGAGACAAAGATAAGAAGTTAGAAGACTAGGTTCCTGGACAGAACTTTCTGTAATAGGGATTCACAATCTGGTAGGATATTAGAGTCACAAGGGAGTCTTTAAAAAATTCCACAATTCTGGGATATACCCCAGGATTCCAGAAACCTTTAGCATCTCCTGGGCTTTTGCAAGGCTTATCACAGAGAACATCTAAGGTAGTGCCTCCCAACTTTTACATATATGAAACACATAGCGAATAATAATGCTTAATGTTTGCACAATACACTGGAGAGAAGGAACACAGTAGCTTGTGGCCTGAAACACCCATCCCCAGGGGGCTCTAAACACTCCAGGGCTAATATGGTCCCCAGATTGGTGAGAGAATTAATCTTGGCACATTTCAATTCACATACCCCTGCATATACCCAGTTTGGAAGCTTTGATTTAGAGAGTGTGTCACCAAACTCAACCCTGCAGTCTATTCAGTATCAGCTCTGAATGAGGCCAGATTAGCTTGGTTAGTTCTGTATTCCCTGAACAATATTTGCTATAAGAGGATGGAAGAGAGTTGAAAAATTGTAGAAGTGACTCCAAAGTAAAATATTTGCCTTGGGTAAATTCACAGAAAGGTAGTTTGCATGAAGATAAGAGTAATTGGGACTTATAACTTATTTTCATGTTTTGCTCAAAACACTCTTTTAAGTTCAAATTCCTTACCTTGGCATTCAAAGTTCTCTTTGTCAGGGCCTGTATTTCTAAATGTATTTCCATCTTTTTCTCCTTAAATACTCTAAATTCAAGCTAAAAGAGAGTCAATGTGTTTACTGATAGAAGTTTGGTATTTTTCAATAGCTGTTTTATGCTCCAAATTGTTTCTCTTCTTAGATAATTCATCCTTGATGCACTAAATTTCTCTACCCTCACTGAGTATTTTTTGATCTCTCCATCAGAAATCCTTCTCCCTCTTTTGAACTTCTTTAAGTTCTTATCTGGTGTGGCGAGCTGGCACAGCCATGGCATACTCAGCTCCAGGGTGCCTTATGTGCCGAGCCAGCTCAGCCTGGTTCAGTGACCCTGAGAGGGGGCGGTGAAGGATTGAGAAAAGACAGACAAGAGAATGAGCTGGGTCTGGGTGGGACCCTGCTCCCAGATGGAGAGAGAGCACCATGGACTACAAGCCATGTCTTTATTTTATAGCCAGATTCCATGAGGCAAAGTAAGGGCATGGTCAAGATGTTTACAACTTTCTCGTGGGTTTCAATCCTACTCAATTACACGTACCTGAACTCTATCAAGCCCACATCACTCAGGCACGTGGGGCCATGTATTGGGACCATAGGTTCAAGCTTACAACTATAGCTGTTGGCTCTATTTGTGCTGGAAGGGCTCTGCCCTCCAAGCTGGGACTTGCACGTGGCAATGAGAGGACTGTGCCCTCTCATTAGTCCAAGGCTTGAACCTGTCCAAACACTGTAGCCGCTCTCCACAATCTGGGTCTCTATTAGTCTTCTATAATGTACATGCTATTTTACATTATAGCTATTTATACATGATCAGATTAGTGGAAATTAGACAGGTTTAGATTTAACTCCTGCATCTGCCACTTACTAGATGAATGACTTTGTAAAAAATTATTAAATTTGCTGAACTTCAATTTCTTACTCTTAATCTCCCAATATTTTACACAAATAGCAAGCTGGTGTCACATACAACTCCTTTGCTCTTTATTTTGCTATATTCTCTTTTATAATTTGGAGATATTTTCTAAAGATAACTTGATACTCTTATTAATAATCAATTCTAAAATCTTTTCTTACATTTACATGTCTATAACTTCTGTTAAAAATAAATCACAGAGGTTCAAAAATTTTATCACAGGATGGGTGAGGATGTACAGTGCTATAGTAGCTTGAGGGCATGAGGATTCTAGTTAGTAGGTAGCTTGAGGAATCACCCAGGAAAAGAAAGAGAACATGGAGAGAATGAGTACATTCAGAGAAGATGGGAATACTAATGGACTGGAGGTCTCTATAAAATCTAAAAGCTGCCGAAACCGGTTTGGCTCAGTGGATAGAGCTTCAGCCTGTGGACTGAAAGGTCCCAGGTTTGATTCCAGTCAAGGGCATGTACCTGGGTTGCTGGCACATCCCCAGTAGGAGATGTGCAGGAGGCGGCTGATCAATGTTTCTCTCTCATTGATGTTTCTAACTATCTCTCTCCCTTCCTCTCTGTAAAAAATCAATAAAATATATTTATAAAAAAATCTAAAAGCAACTATGGTGGGAATACAGGTATAAGAGAATAAGAAAGAGTTATGGTAAGAATATAAGCTATTAGAATTTAATATCTGGAGGACATACTCATTAAATAAGGCCCAGGAATATGTGTTCTAAAACAGATCCCAAAATAATTCTGATATGTGACAAGTTTGGTAATGAGTATTCAACTATAGTATGTTCTTTATTATCATCAAAAGTCACACTAAGAGACAAACATATGATGTCTGCTTTTATAAGGGCTGAAAAATGGATGTTGAGAACATTACCCATTAGATCATTCAATATTTCCTACAAAATTTCGTGAAAGTAATTTCTTTCCAATTTAGTGCCAGGAAAAAAAAATTTGTCTTCCCTTTGGAATTGCTATATTTCTTCCTTTATGATATTGAAAGTTATAAAATTCACCATGTTAACTCTTTGTCTTGTGTAAGAGGCTAAGAACTAACCCTGAAGCTGAGCTGTTTCCAGATTAGTTACCCCTCCTGTGTGCTCTCAAGGCCTCTTGTGAATACTTCTATGCTAACACACATCATATTTACTAGTAAGTGGCACATTAAATTTCTTCATAACTTTACTGTAAGCCCTTAAAAGTTAGAACCATGTCTTTACATCAGTTCAACTATAGTAACTAGCATAGTGCCTGGTGTGCAGTAGATGATGGGGAATTTTTTTTTTGGCTAAATTATGAACAAAATGCAACTATTATATAGATGAATTATATTAACACCAATAGTCAATGGGTTTGCCCCTCCTTTCTGTTATAGGTTTTAATTTTATATTTTCTCTTTATTAATCTTATCACATGTGTTTCACTGGTGGGTGTTAGGAGGAACTCCTTTCCCTCTGTTTCTTGCATTTTCTTTAGGTGGAAAGAACCCCATTTGTTTTATACCTCTGGTCTCTCTACTCCCCTATACTCAGTCTGTCCAAAGAGAGCTGGAGTGACTTCTTTGACTGGTAAATCTGAGAAGAATAAGCCCGGCATGCTCAGCCCAAGTTCTTCATTTTTTCTTGTTTCATCTTTTAAATCTTCAGTTAGAGATGTGTGTTCAGTTGACCCATTCCCTCTTATTCCTCCAATCCTACAGAACTAGTTAGTCCTTTGAAAGCTCAACTCCCTTTGTAAATACATTCCTAGCTCTTTCCTTTCTCGGTACTTCAGTTTACTATTTTGTCTATCATTTCTAGAACTAAAACTGTTTTTCTGAACCCTCATTTTCTCTTCATCTACAAAACACCCTCAATTACTTTGCTGCTTTTGGTCCATCACTGTTTCTGATCCAGCCTATTTCTCAAGACTGAGGCATCACAGGTGTGCTTCTTTTCTTCTTCTTTTTAAAAAAATCTTTATTGTTGAAAGTATTACATAAATCACCCCCCCCCCATTGACCCCTCTTAGCTTGTACCCACTCCCCACCCCAGACCTTCATTACACTTTAATGAATTTTTGGTTTTGGATTTGTGATTATTTTTCCTACTTTCTCTGTACAAGCAGAACTTGCATCTCTAACTTGAGAGTGCCCACATTTCTCTTTATTTGCCCATTACAAAATCACTTTATTTCACACCACCCCCAACATGGGGAGCTGGGTGACAAGGGTAAAGGAATTAAGAAAAAACCCATAGACAACAGTATGGTGATTACTGGGAGGAGGTAGAAGAGGGTGAAGGGTGATTAATGGTATTGGAAGAAGACATGACTTGGGGTACTGAACACATAATACAATATATAATGTATTATAGAATTGTACACCTGAAACCTACATATTATTATTAACCAAACTCACCCCAATAAATTCAATTAAAAAAGAAAAAAATCACTTTATCTTAAATGGTAAAACCACGGTCTGGATCTCCAGTTTTCATAAATATAATTAGCAGGCTCTGCAATGTAGAGCCTCAGAGATAATATAAAAGCAGACAAGTCATGCAACTCTAGATTAACCTTAGCTTTGTTCCAAAAAAGGTCAGCAGTTATAATCTGAAGGCAAAATATCTTGGAATAGTATACAGACCCAGTTGATAAGCATGTTAGTACAAAATTGTTAGATGGCATAATTTCAATGTCTCAATGTAGTGTACACAAGAACTATTTTGTAAAGGGCTACAAGAAAAAACAGATGGAAATAGTCTGAATCAATGATTTCATGATCCCAGACTAAACTCGGGGGTTTCTGGGGAAGTCCTCAAATAGTACTCCCCTCTGGCTCAAAGAGTTAGCAGATAGGGGACAAAATATATTGGCTCCCAGCTTTACTTCGATAAGACTAAGTTAGAAGATATCGTTTATATGTGTGGCCGTAAACTAATACTGATCCAGATTGCACAGATTCACTCATATAAATACAGACATGGTCAAATATCCACAGGCCTTCTCAAAGGGGGTAGCCCACATAAATATGTGGTGTGTGGGGTAGGGAAAATATGTATTTCCTGGGAACTACATGTGCCAAGAGGAAAAGGGAAGTGCCCGCACTGAGCATGCCCAGTTTAACCTTCCCAAATTTACCCATCACAGATGCATAGGTCACGCTACTTTCTCTGGACTGGAGTGTGTAAAGAAAGGAAAAACATTCAGAAGTATTGGAGAAATTGAGGCAAAGAGTCTGAGATCATTCAATAAGCTTACTAAAATAATTTTGAATGAATGGAAAATAAGAATTGGGAAGATTCCACTGGAAAAATAGTTATATATTTATGTAGGAAAGGCTGCCCTGGAAATTCTAGGTAGTATCATTAGAATATAGTTTTAAGAACCCAAATGAAAAACTTATCAGAGGGGTTGTGGCTCAATTTAATTTTTAACACCTCTATTAAGACCCAGACCATTGCCTGAAAGTAGCTGAACAGTAACAATGTCATCAGTATGCAACCATACCATGCAATTATACCCAGGCAATTCTACATTTAGAATTCCCCAGTGATGCACCTTTGTATTGCAACAATAATGACAACAGAGGTCTAATACTTACGAGCTCTTCCCATGTGCCTAACATGTGCTAAGTGCCGTATGTATTACCATGTAGGGTCTTCTAAAGGTTCCTATGAGTTGGATATCAATATCCTCATTTTATAATTAGGGAAAATAAGGCAAAGCAACATATTAAATAAGGCTTATAAAGCTGAAAGTAACAAAGTCAGGATTTGACCCCAGATTGGCTGACTATAAAACCTGTATTCTTTTGCATATGCCAAAATAAACACATCTGCAAATATTATGGGGCTGGATTACGAGAACCCTAGGACTCTTCCGACTTTCTGTGTTTCTATGACCTGACAGTGTGAAAATTCCTGCTAGTTAAATGCTACCCCAGATCATCGTTTTTCTTCTTTGCTCTTTTTATTCCTTTCTGTTTCTTCTCTATTTGAAAGTTCCAAGGGGCTAATTGGAAAGGTCTTGCATAAATACAGTAAAAGTCATTATGAGGTTATCCAAAGGACAAAATGGGGAGGGAGGGTATG
This sequence comes from Myotis lucifugus, assembly GCF_000147115.1. Lineage (NCBI taxonomy): Eukaryota > Metazoa > Chordata > Mammalia > Chiroptera > Vespertilionidae > Myotis > Myotis lucifugus. Next base: position 73,351 of record NW_005871914.1, read on the forward strand.
CTACAAGTGGAAAATTAGTGTAAGTTTGAATTACAACCCGGTTGGACCTTCTTGGGGCTCAGTAGAGGAAAACTATATACCAGGATACTACTAAATATATTTTACTTTAAATTCTAATACACAAAGAAAACAATTTAAGCGTGGAAGATAAATATTTTACAAATACGTTCCTAGATCTCAAAATTTAAAAGACTAATCTCTGAAGAGTTATGGGTAATCCTGATCATCATTATTATAGGAAATATTCCAGGCAGTTCTTAAAATATATATGTTTCCCCAATTTAACTAATATTGTTATGGAAAGAGCCCTGGACTTTTAAGGTAAAGCTTTGACTCTTACTGTGTGAGATAGGATGTATTAGTTGGTCTCTCTGAGTATCATTTTCTTCATCTGTACAAAAGGTCAAATAATGTCTATTTTATATATTTATTGTGAGTAGTCGAGGAAAAATGTATATTAAAGTGTCCGGTTCAGTACCAGTCCTCTAGTTCATATTAATAAGTGGTAGATTGTATCTAAATCAATGGTGGTACATCATCACATTTCTTCAGATTCCCAGATCACTTTCTTGACAAAAGATTGAAAATAGTAATTTGCACTGATGTAATTATTTACCAATAATTTTGCGGGTGTGGATGGTATGTCAGGTACTAAGTTATGCTATATGTAGAGAGAGATTAAAGGAATGTTTTCAAGCTGCTTATGATTGAGTAGAGAAGAAACAAGAAAATAGATCACTACAAAATAGTATGAAACATCCTATGGTAGATGGGATATTTCAGAAAGGATTCCTAACCATAAAAAAGAAGATCCTAAATCTAATCAGATTGATAAGCTCAGTCTTTCTTCCTTTGCCAACTTAGTAGCTTTCCACTTTTGGCCAAATCACATATTGTTTTTATATGTGACTCTGATTCTTATAACTTGAGTATAGTATTGAAATGCACACTGAACTTGGAAACAAAAGAACTGTTTTAGGTCTGGGTTTGTCACTTAGCATTCTGTGAACTTCAGCTGTCCCTTCTATGAAATCATATCTTTCCTTATACATGTGTGTGTGAATTAGATAAAATGATTTTTCACTTATGTAACATTGCGAAGTAGCTAATCAAATGGTTAAGTTCAAAAGGTCAATGATAGTATTTGGGTTTAGCCATTGTGAAAAGGGCAAGAAAAAAAAATCTAAAAGGTGGTTCCATACATAGCATGAGCTGAATGTCACCAAAGGTCAAAGGTTGATTGCATGTACTATTATTTAATGCCAACTGGGGTCTACTTCTCTCTCCTGGAACTAATAATCGTGTTTCAGGCAGGGATGGCTATTATAAGGTATGAATGCTAATATCCCCACAGTAGACATGCTTCTTTGACTATAGTTCTCTACCTTTCTGAGTTCAAGAAAACTCTCAAAATCCTTTCTCAATACTTTTGTTCCAGGTAGTCACTGCCTTTCTATCAGAGTTGGTCCTCTGGTTGAAATTTATTTGCCATTGCAAAATCATAACCAGACTGACACACAATCTCTCTGACATGGCCTATGGTGCTTTGTATAGCTAATCAGACCACTGCCTGGAATGTTGCAGTCAGCTGGAGGAAATATCAGGAAAAGGGATTTCACACATTTATTCTAAAAACATTCAGAAGTCATTATAATTAAATACACATGTGTCTACCAGTGTCCTTACAGCTGTTGAGCTGTATCCCCAAGCTTCCTTAGTTCCCTGGGAATTTTCATAATCGCCTACTATGTAGTCAATCTGCTTATGTATTTCTAACAATATAAAGTAGTGAAAGTGACTCATAATATCTTAATTATTGAGGCCATATGTATATATAATTTTTGTATATTGACTTGTATGTGTTTGTGTATATACGTGAATTACACACACACACACACACACACACATACATATCTACACTAATAAAAGACAAAGATGCTAATTGACCATACCTTCGCTACACCCACTAGCCAATCAGAAGAGTATGCAAATTAACCCAACAAAGATGGAGGTTACTTTGCATACACAGGCACCCAGCGAAGACTGAAGACAGTGTAGAAGGAAGCCAAGCACTGCAGAAGGGAGCCAAGCGGTGAAGAAGGGAACAGATCCGAGGTAGCAGAGACGGGAGCGGAGCTGAGGCAGTGTACATGGGAGGGAGTGAGGCAGCAGAGACGGAAGGGAGCGAGGCGGCAGACACGGGAGGGAGCGAAGTGGTGGGGAAGGGAGGGAGCCCAGGTGGCAGGGAAGGGAGGGAGCCGAGGCAGTGAGGAAGGGAGGGAGTGAGGCAGCAGAGAAGGGAGCAAAGCCTGCCTCAGTGGGCTTTGCTCCCTTCTCTGCTTTTCTCCGGTCTCAGGAAGCCCTATTCTTGCAGGAATAGGCCTGAGGAAGCCCTATTCTTGCAGGAATAGGCCTGAGGAAGCCCTATTCTTGCAGGAATCTTCCTGCAACAGTCCTCTAGTCCTATATAATAAAAGGGTAATATGCAAATTGACCCTAACAGCAGAACAACTGGGAATGACTGGTCACTATGACACACACTGACCACCAGGGGACAGATGCTCAATGCAGGAGCTGCCCCCTGGTGGTCAGTGTGCTCCCACAGGGGGAGCTCTGCTCAGACACAAGCCAGGCTGACGGGTGCCAGTACAGTGGTGGTGGTGGGAACCTTTCCCACCTCCTCATCAGCACTAAGGATGTCTGACTGCAGCTTAGGCCTGCTCCCCACTGGCAAGTGGACATCCCCTGAGGGCTCCTGGGCTGCCAGAGGGATGTCTGACTGCCAGCTTAGGCCCAATACCCCAGGGAGCAGGCCTAAGCCAGCAGGTGGTCATCCCCCAAGGGATCCCAGACTGCGAGAGGGCACAGGTCAGGCTGAGGGACCCCCCATGAGTGCACAAATTTTTGTGAACTGGGCCTTTAGTGTATATATATTTACAATGTACAAGGATATTTATATGTATGTATGTTACATTTATTTCTAGGTATTTTATATTATTGATGCTATTGTAACCATATTGCTTTTATTTCAATTTCCATTTCCATTATTCATAGACAGTGTTTTAGTTGGCTCAGGCTGCCATAACAAGATATCACAGACTTGCTGGCTTAAGCATCAGAAATTTATTTCTTGTAGTTCTGGAGGCTGGTCGTCCAAAGAGCCAGCAGGATTGGTGTCTGGTGAGGTTTCTCTTCTTCCTGGATTGTGGACAGCTGCCTTCTTACCTATCCTCACATGGCCTTTCCTCTTTGCACATGCAGGGAGACAGACAAAAAAGTTAATGAGAATCTGCAAGATCTAGTCTCTCTTCCTCTTCTTATAAGGACACCAGTCCTATTGAATTAAGATCCTACTCTTATGATATTGAGGATTAGGGCTTCAATATATGAATGGGGCAGGGGACACAATTTATTTCATAATGTCTAATATATACAACACAATTTGTATATATTGACTTCAGTTTGAATAATATTTTTTTTTATATTTTTTTTATTGATTTTTTACAGAGAGGAAGGGAGAGAGATAGAGAGTTAGAAACATCGATGAGAGAGAAACATCGATCAGCTGCCTCCTGCACATCTCCGACTGGGGATGTGCCCGCAACCCAGGTACATGCCCTTGACCGGAATCGAACCTGGGACCTTTCAGTCCACAGGCCGAGGCTCTATCCACTGAGCCAAACCGGTTTTGGCTGAATAATATTTTTGTAGATAATTTAGGATTTTATAGTTAGGCAAGCAGGCCATCTACAAATACTGTTTTACTTCTTCATATTCAATTTATTTCTTGTCTGGTCTTCTTGCCTTGGTTAGTACCTCAGTGATGATATTGACTAGGAATGGTGAGAGTGGGCATTCTTGTCTTGTTCCTAAACTTAAGGGGAAAGGATTCAGTATTTTCCCACAAAGTGTAATGTTAGTAGTAGGTTTTTAAAAGATGGCCCTTAATCAGGTTGGGAAAGATCCCTTCTATTACTAGTCTGCTGAGAGTTGTTTTTTTTTTTAAATAAATGGGTTTTGAATTTTATCCAATGCTATCAAAAGCTTTCTGTATATGCTGAGATAATCATGTTTTTTAAATTGTATTTTTCTATTTAAGTTTGCATTCAACAATTTTTTTGTATTAGTTTCAGGTGTACAGCACAGTGAATAGACATTCATATAGGTTACAAATGTTTCCTCCAATAATTCAAGTGCCCACCTGGCACCCTAGATAGTTACTACAGTATTATTAACTATTTTCCCTATGCTGTACCTTACATCCCCATTCCTATTTTGTAACTAACAATTAGTACTTCTTTATCCCATCACCCTTTTTTACCCCTCCCCCCAACACACCTCCTCTTCGGCCTCCATCAGTTTGTTCTATGTCTCTATAGGCCTGTTTCTATTTTGTTTGTTCTTTTTTTGTTCTTTAGATTCCATATATAAGTGTATCATATGGTATTTGTCTTTCTCTATCTGGCTTATTTCACTTAGCATAATACCTGCTAGGTCCATCCATGCTGTTGCAAGTGGTAAGATTTCATTCTTTTTTATGGCCAAGTAATATTCCATTGTATATATGTACCACTGCTTTTTTATCCATTTATCTACTGATGGACACTTGGCTATTGTAAATAATCCTGCAATGAACACAGGTGTGCATATATTTTTTTGAATTAGGCGTTTAGGTTTCTTCAAATATATACACAGAAGTTGAATTACTTGGTCATAAGGCAGTTACATTTTAAATTATTTTGAGGAGACTCCATACTGTTTTCCATAGTGGTTGCACTAATCTGCATTCCCATCAACAGAGCACAATGGCTCCCTTTTCACCATATCCTCACCAACACTTGTTGTTCGTTGATTTATTGGTGATAGCCATTCTGACAGGTGTGAGGTGATATCTCATTGAGGTTTTAATTTGCATTTCTTTGATTAGTGATGTTGAGCCATTTCATGTCCTCTTTGAAGAAATGTCTATTCAGGTCTTCTGCCCACATTTTTCTTTTTTAAATATGGTTTTATTGATTTCAGAGAGAAAGGGAGAGAGAAATAGAAACATCAATGATGGGAGAGAATCATTGATCGGCTGCCTCCTGCACTCTCCCTACTGGGATCGAGCCCACAACCCAGCTTCACACACTTTTTAATTCGGTTTGGTTTTCTGGTGTTTAGTTTTCTGAGTTCTTTATAAATTTTGGATATGAACATCTTATCAGGTGTGTCCTTCGCAAATATCTTTTCCCATTCAGTAGGTTGTCTTTAAGTTTTGTTGAGGATTTCCCTTGCTGTGCAAAAACTTTTTAGTTGGATCTAGTCCTATTTGTTGATTATATGGTTTTTTAAATTTTACTTTGTTAATGAAATGCATGTAATTGATTGATTTTTAATTTTCATCCAGGTGATAAATTCCACATGGTTATGATATATTATCTTCATAATATATCACTATAATAGATTTAATAAAATTTTGAGGGTTATGTTTATGAGGGATATTGATATTTGGTTTTATTTTCTTTAATGCTATTGGTCTAAGCATCTGGGTAATGGTTGCTTGATAACATCAGTTTGGAAGTGTTCCATCTCTTTAATTTTCTAGAAGAGTTTGTGAGCAATTCATCAGTTGATAGTATTTTTTTCCTTAAATGGTTGATATTATTCATCAGTGAAGCTGTCTAAGCCTGGAGTGTTCTTTGTGGGGAACTTATTAAATACAATGTTAGTCTCTTTAATATATAGGAATATTCAAAATCTCTATTTCTTCTTGAGTGATCATTGATAACTGATCACTCATTTAAATTCCCCAACTTACAAAATGTTCATAAAATTCCTTTTTTAAAAAATGTCTGTAGGCTCTGCAGAGATGTTCTATCATTTCTAATAATTATATATATAATTATATATAATTACATATATATAAAATAATTATATATATATATTCTCTGATATATTTTTCTCTGATATATCGCTAATTAATCTGGTTGGAGTATTATCAATTTTACTGACTGTAATAGGAAGAGGTTTGAGTTATATTTTTTCTATCTTTATTATGTTTTCTTTTTCATTGATTTTGCTCAACTTTATTGTTTCCTTTGTAATACTTGGTATTTAATTTGATCTTCACTTTTATATTATAAGGTGAAAGATTATATGATTACTTTGAGAAATTCCTTTTTTTCCTAGTATAATCATTGTTCAGTGCTATCAGTTTTCCTCTAAGCACTGCTTTAGTTGTATCCCACATATTTTGATGCACATTTATTTCTAGCCAATTAAAAATATTTCCTAATTATTTTTGTGCTTTCTTCTTCAAAGTACATGTAATTAGAAATGGTTGTTTAATTTTAAATATTTGATGGAGCTTTCAGATATTGTTGTTTTCAATTTCTAGTGTAAGTCAATTGTTATAAAACACCCACACCCAAACAACACAAACAAAAAATGGTCTCATATAATTTCAATTCCTTTAATTTTATTGTGACTTGTTTTATTGACCAGCAAATGGTCTATCTGGATGAATATTTTGAGTGTGCTTAAAATAATATATATTCTGCTATTGCTCAGTGGAGTGTTCTACAAATTTCATTTAGGTCAAATAGGTTAATGATTGTTAAGTCTCCAATATTCTTACTAATTTTCTGTCTACTCTATCAATTATTGAGATAAAAGTGTTGAAATCTCTAGTAATAATTGTAAATTTATCTGTTTCACCTTTTATTCTCATCAGTTTTGTTTCATCTTTTAAAGTTCTGTTATTAGATGCATACAAAGTAGAAGTGTTATGTCTTTAATGAATGTGTCTTTTATCATTATGAAATACCCTTTTTTAACATTAATTTTTGGTAAGATTTGTCACCTCACACATTTTAGGGAAATCAGACTGAATACTTACTAACTGATGGAAGGAGAGAATCTTAATCAGTCTTTTTCAGTTACCACAGAGGAGAAATCTTACCAGGTTGATAGAGGCCCAAGCATGAAGATATAGGAAGATGTGAAATGGGCAGTAGTCCTGGAATATAGATTCTTTCCTGCTTAAAAAGTTTACATGGAGCTCTCTTTTCTATAGGTGCTCCTAAGACTTTTCTAGAATGTGCTTCCATAGTATCGAGCTTGATCTGTCTTATTCATCACAATATGCCCAACATCTAGAAGAATGTATAGCACTTAGTGAGTACTTAATATATATTTAATGACATGGAATCTAGACATCTTAGGATAGCACTCAAGCCCTTTTACAATAAACTGGCCTAAGGCTCATTTATCATCATCCAAGTTCTTGTGAATCCTGTTGGGCTTTTTGGTGAGAAAGAGTTGGAATGAGTGGTCCATATCAGGTCTTTAAAGACAGCTATAACCAATGGTGGCTTGAAGATCAACATGCCAAGAAAGGATAGGATGAAATCTTAAATACATGGCAGGGATGATGTTAAGTATTATGTTAAGCGTCAATGTTGGGTCAGTGCAGTAAAATCCATATGGGGTCTTTTGAAATTGGGAAATGAAGGAAAAGGTTAGGTGTAGGGATTAAGGGAATAGGCAATTTCCTTTTACATTGATTGTGAGAAACTTCACTTCTATTGACGGCCCAGGCTTGGCTCCAATAGACTTTGTTTATCTACCCTAAAGGCTCTCTGGTGTTTGGCCCTAGAACCCCATCCTCAAATCATGTGGTACTTTTATCCATTTCATGACCACTATACACTTTCAAAACACCTTACCTTTGTTCTTGTTCTTTCTGTGTAGAACAGGCATGTCAAACTCGCAGCCCACAACAAATGTTTTTGTGGCCCAGCCAATATAACAGTATGTAAGAAACGTTTTAATAAAAATTTTGAAACTTAACTTTTACAATATCCTGTTATACATAATTATTAATAATGAACTACAACATTTGCTAATGACTGATTACTATAATCGTGTTGCATTCATTTCCCTTATGCGCCATACGTGCAGGTGCACCATTTCTCTCCACTAATACTAGCAGCAAATATTTTAGCAACTGATTGCCACGTCATTATTCTTGTACTGACTTGTTTGGTGTGTGCAACAGGAAATATTTCACTTTTGGAGAATAAGAAAAATAGGTTTATTTGTGTTACACTTATTAATTTGTGCAGTTATTCAGTGTCTGGCAAGTTAACGTTCAAGAAAAAGTATTAATTTTTATTAAAATGTTCTATTATTTTATGGTAACGATTACTCATTTATTTCACCCTTTGTATTCAGCATGTCTCTATCAAAATAAACCTACATTTTTATGAAAATTGAAGCTTTTGTTCTTTTGCGGCCCACATAAACTTAAACCTTGTTTATTTGGCTCGTGTTAACCTTTGAGTTTGACATGCTTCGTGTAGAATAAACTCTCTCCCCACAACCTCTTTCCAGACCCCCTGGCTGAGTAAAGTCTTTATCTCTTATGCTTTATGATTCAGAAAAAGTGTTACCTTCTTGAAGCTTTTCTTGTCCCCTCCCTTCTGTTTTTTAAACCCTTTATATCTGGCACCCTTATAGCAATTAATATATTTTACTATAATTTTTTACGTGTAGGTTCCCTAGAACCTTTTCTTACTTATATTTTATCACCATTTCTCCCCTCTATGCCCTCTTCACCTCCCCTCCAAAAATCACCACATTGTTGTCCATATCCATGGGTTCTTTCTCTTTTTTTTTTCATTTTTGCTCAATTCCTCCACTACCCCAACACTGCCACTCCCCCCAACCCCCCAGAGTTGTCAGCCTACTCTGTGTCCATGAGTCTGCCTCTGTTTCGCTTGTTAGTTCAGTTTTTTCCTTAAGTTCCACATATGAGTGAAATCAGTCCTTCTCTGACTGGCTTATTTCACTTAGCATAATGTTCTCCAGGTCCATCCATGCTGTCGCAAAGGGTACAATTTTCTTTTTTTGTGGCCCAGTAGAATTCCATTGTGTAAATGTACCATAGCTGTTTTTTCCATTTAGCTACTGATGGACACTTGAGCTGCTTCCATATCTTGGCTGTTGTAAATAACACTGCAATGAACATAGGGGAGCATATATTCTTTTGAATTAATGTTTTGTTTTGTTTTTGATAACTTTCCAGAAGTGGAATTTCTGGATCATAAGGCAGTTCCATTTTAAATTTTTTGAGTTAACTCCATACTGCTTTCAACAGTGGCTGCAGCAATCTGCATTCCTACCAACTGTGAATAAGGAGTCCTTTTTTCTCCACATCCTCGCCAACACTTGTTTGTTGATTTATTGATGATAGGCATTCTAACAGGTGTGAGGTGATATATCTTTGTGGTTTTAATTTGCATTTCTCTGATGATTAGTGACATTGAGCATATTTTTATATGCCTGTTGGCAATCTGTATGTCCTCTTTGGAGAAATGTCTATTCAGGTCCTTTGCCTTATAATTTGGTATTAGGTAGCATGATTCCTCCAACTTTGTGCTTCTTTCTCAAGATGGCTGTTGCTATTCAGAGTCTTTTGTGGTTCCATATACATTTTTGGAATATTTGTTCTAGTTCTGTGAAATACGCCATTGGTATCTTCATAGGAATTCTGTTGTATCTGTAGATTTTAATGATGTTAATTCTTCCTACCTATGGACACCTATTTGTATCTTCTTCAGTTTCTTTCTTCAGTGTCTTACAGTTTTCTGAATACAGATCTTTTGCATCCCTAGTTTAACTTATACCATTATTTTATTCTTTTTGAAGCAATTGTGAATGGGGGTTGGGTTTTTGTTTGTTTTGTTTTTGTTTGTTTTTTTTTAGTTTCCCTTTCTTATAGTTCATTATTGGTATATAAAAAATGCACTGAGTTCTGGATATTTATTTTGTATCCTGCTACTTTAATGAATTCATTTTATAGTTCTTGGTTTTGGAATAAGGATAATGCTGACCTCATAAAATGAGCTTGAGTCTCCCCTCTTCTTGAACTTTTTGGAATAGGTTGAGAAGGATAGGTGTTATTTCTTCTTTAATGTTTGGTAAAATTCACCTGCAAAGCCAGGGCTTTTGTTTGTTGAGAGTGTCAATTTCACTAGTTGTAGTCAGTCTATTCTCTGACTCTTCCTGATTTAGTTTTGGAAGATTGTATGTTTCTAGGAATTTATCCATTTTGTCCTGATTGCCCCATTTGTTGGCATATAGTTGTTTATAGTATTTTCTTGCAATAATTTGTATTTATTTGGTGTCAGTTGTTTCTTCTCTTTCATTTCTGATTTTATTTATTTGGTCCCTGTCCCTTTTTGTCTTGAAGAGTCTGATAAGGTTAAAGGCTTGTTAATCTTGTTTAGCTTTTCAAAGAACCAGCTCTTGATTTCATTGAACTTTTGTATGGATTTTTAGACTATATTTCATTTATTTCTATTCTGATCTTCATTATTTTCTTCCTTTTACTCATTCTGGGCTTTGTTTGTTGTTATTTTCCAGTTCCTGTAAGTGTAAAGTTAGATTGTTTAGTTGAGCTTTTTCTTGTTTCTTGAGATAGGCCTATAATGCTCTGAATTTCCCTCTTAGGACTGCTTTCCCTGAGTCCTACAGATTTGAGGTTGTTGTGTTCTCATTTTCATTTCTTCAAAAGTTCAAGAAGATATCTTTTTATTTTTTCCCTTTATCTCATTGTTAATTAATTCATTGCTTAGTAACATGTTATTTAGCCTTCATGTTTTTTCAGTTGGAGAAATCATATTTCCTCCTCCTCCTCCTCCTCCTCCTCCTCCTCCTCCTCCTCCTCCTCCTTCTCCTCCTCCTCCTTCTTCTTCTCCAACCAAGCCTTTACCTTTTCTTGTAATACTGGTTTGGTTGTAACAAACTCCTTTAGCTTTTTCTTATCTGGGACACTCTTTATTTCTCCTTCAATTTTAAATGATACCCTTGTTAGGTAAAGTAGCTTTGAATATTTCATGCCAATCCCGTCTGGCCTGAAATGTTTCTGTTGAGAAATAAGCTGACAGTCTTATGAGAGTGCTCTTGTAGGCAACTGACTATGTTTCTCTTCTGTCTTTTAAGATGCTCTCTTTGTCTTTAACTTTTGGCATTTTAATTATGAAGTGTCTTGGTGTGGGACTCTTTAAGTCCATCTCTTTTGGGACTTTCTGTGTTTCCTGGACTTGTATATATTTTTTTCCTTTACCAGGTTAAAGAAGTTTTCAGTCATTATTTCTTCAAGTAGGTTCTTGATCCTTTGCTCTCTTTTCTTTTTGGTACCCATCTGACACAAATGTTGTTATGCTCCATATTGTCTCAAAGGTACCTTAAACTATGGTCATTTTTAAAATTATTTTTTTTCATTTTGCTGCTCTGATTGGGTGTTTAGTTCCTATCTTGTCTTCCAAATTGCTTATTTGATCCTCTGCTTCATTGAGTCTACTGTTTATTCCTTCCAGTGTATTCTTTACTTTGGAAATGGCATTCTTCATTTCTGACTTGTCCTTTTTTATGGTTTCTATGTTCTTTTTCATGATGTTGAACATCCTTATACTATCTATATCTGATAAATTGCTTACCTCCATTTCATTGAACTCTTATGGAGAATTGTCTTGTTCTTTCATTTGGGGCCTGTTTCTTTGTCTCCCCATTTTGGCTGCCTCTTTGTGTGTGTTTGTGTGTATTAGGTAGATATGTTATGTCTCCTACTCTTGGTAGGGTGGCCTTAGGTAGTAGGTGACCTGTGGGACCCAGTGGTGCAGTTTCCCTGATCACCTGAGTGTGTGCTCTAAGAATGTCCCTTGTGTGCGTTATGTGGTCCCTCCTATTGTAATTGAATGTGGGTTGCTATTGGCCTGTCCATGTGTGGGATTGACCCGCACACTGGCTTATAGTGAGGTTCAACTTCCAACACAGTGCATAAGCTGCTATGCAGGTGTTGATCACGCAAAGCAGAATTCATTCAGCGGTTTGGTGCAAGAGGTCTCCCTGTGGATATGCTACTCATGAAGCTTATTGGTCCTACTCTGTTGTCTAAATCTGGCCACTGGGTGTCTTGCTTCTGGACCTCTTTGGAAGGACTCTGGTGCAGGCCAATATCAGACATTGTCTGTGAATGGCCCTGAGCAACCTCTTTGAAGATATCAGCCATCCACAGTGGTTCTCTCTGCTGGGCCTGGGTTCATGTTAAAAGGACCAAGCTGTGCACCAAGCTCTGCTTTTACCTGCATGGGCCCAGGGGCTGGTCAACAAAGTCTCAAAGCACAGAGAGATCTGCCTTTTCCTGCAGGTGTCTGGTATGCTCAGTCACTAAAAGAGCTTTGGGCTATACTCCTCAGAAGGGTGTAAGCTCCACAGGGTGAGGCAAGAGTGATTCTAACAGGTGGGGCTATTTGATCCCCCAGGCAAATGCTGCATAGAAGGGAGTGCTCTGCCTGAGAAAGATGGCTTCTGCAGTATGAGGGAATGACTCACCAGGGGGATCCTGGTGGCTGACCTCTCAGCTCTCTCCTCAGAGTCACCAACTCCAGACTCTTCTCAGGCAGCTCTAGTCTGCTCTAGACTTCCCTCTGCCAGAGCCCAGGGTAAGTGGCTGCAAATGAAATTTTGTACATCGGCCCTTTAAGAGGGTACCTGCATTTCTAGCTGTCTTTTTCTGGTGGACAGAAATCCTGCTTCTTTTCATAGCCAGATGTTATGTGGGTACCTCTCCTGGTTCTGGTGCTCTGGGACAGGGAGCCCAACTTGGGGTTTAGACACAAGACTTCTTAGGGGGAACGCCCCACAGCTGATATATCCCTCTGGAACTACAGTGTCTGATATTGGCCTGCACCCAACCATCTTCCTTGCACCTCCTACCAGTCTGGATGTGGCCTCCTCTATAAGTCCTTGGTTATAAGGCTAGACTTAATTTGGTTATTCAGGATGATTTTTCTATACTTTAGTTGTAATTCCGGTATGGTCCTGGGAGGAGGTGAGAGTATCTTCCACCTAATCTGCTTCCATCTTGTCCCTAGAATCTTTTTATAAGTGGAAAACATACCTTTATTCCCTCATGGTTGTTGTGTGTTTTTTTTTATTTTGAGTCTCTTGTGTCTAGGATGGTGTCAACCAGATAAATCAATGAATATTTTTAATGCATTGGTTTAGTTAGTGAATCTTATATAATGCATAGTTCCCTTTCAACTCAAGCATTGCTGGGTCTGTGGTATTGAGGGCTACTCTGGCCCTCTTATAATCTTTTTCATGACTGTTCTGGTACCTAGCAATTTATTTTTTCTATCAAAAATTGGGTGAGAGGAATACAATGAACTTAGTGAGAGAACTGTTTTTGTTTACATTACCATATTTGAATAAATAGTCCATGGAACAATAAATCTGAAAGGCCAAAAAATTCTGTGAAAAATTAATTTTAGTAGTAGGTAGATAAAGATAAGTTAAATTAATAATGGAATACTGCTTCTCACCCATTAAATTGGCAAAATTTAAAAGGAGTTATAGTAACTAGTGGTGGGGATTCAGGAGATAAATCACCCTGACATATTACTGACAAAAATTTGAAATGCATTTTAGCAATAGCTTTTATAATAAAATATATACACACTTATTATCTCAGTAATCCTACTCCTGAAAATGTGTTTCACAGAATAAAAATTTATGAGGATATATGTGCAGAATGGTGCTTTTTCAGTATGGTAGTGTTAAACACACTGAATGAAAATAATGTTCATCAATAGTGGGATGGTTGATAAAAGTTTTATTAAGTGAGAAGTACAGTATGAAGGGGAGAGTATGTGATATGACCTGTACCTTAGGAAAAGAAAAAGATGAAAATTATTGCTTGCTTAGGATTCTTTTTTTAGTTAGATGGTCTTCAATTTTCTGTGGTTGGGGGAGATGGTGCAAACTGGGGAAGGATAAGAAGAAAGAAAGAGATGGCAAAAGACTGCAGAGGAAGGATTGGTATTAGACTAATGGAAAAAACTAGAATATTATATCTGTGATATTATTAAAGTACATAAAACATGTAATAGAAAGTGGCATGGAGAAATTAAAAATTGATTTGAAAATGGCATGAAGCTATGAGCAACTTTTCTTCGAGCACTTTTGTCATTTTGATATATACATAAGTATGTTAAAACAAAAATAAAAAGTAGTTATTTTGAAGAAAACTGTTGATATTAAACTCCTTTTTGGTATACCAAATTCTTTTTTAAGAAAATTAAGGCAAAGAAGGAAAAATATGTACACACATATATTTCGTATTAGAAAGTATGAGCTCTAACCACAGACACCATGACACAGAGGAAGGTGTCCTCAATTCGGCTACAGTTCTCCAACACGCTTACATCGACCCTAAGAGCAGTATCTTCTCCAGTCCTCTAATCTATGAGCTCCTTGAAGACACTTTGTCCCTTCATCTTTGTAATTACTACACCTGTCAAATACATGATGAGTTGTATTGAAAGGAAAGAAATGGGAGTAAATGAATACTATTTGAAGACTCTAAATGGGAAATATAGTTCTGAAAAACAAAATCAAGACACATGGCTTAACATACATAGTTATTTATTACTTGACAGTGACAAATAATGCATTAAACTTGTATTTTTTATTGGGGGAAGAAAAAGAATATACAAGACATAGGGAAAAAACAATAAAGGTTGCCTTGATGAATGTACATCACTGTACTGAGCCAATTACAAAAAGACATTCGAATTCCAATTGCAAAACAGTAACAACTATTGTATAACCAGTAAAACAATAGTGCCCAAGGTCACAATATAATCTGATCTTTCATATAATAGTCATGTGAATACAGTGTTCCCAAAAAATGTATATACACTTTGAATAATGCCAAGGGTTTATTAAAATACATTTCATTTTCAAAGTCGAGCTATCAGCTGTTAAAGTGTGTATACATTTTGGGGGGACACCCTATATAATTCATTTTAGTTTAATGCAGTCCTTCCAGAAATGTGAAATGCTCTCTAGAACGGCTGTTTCTCTGCTTTAATGAGAAAGTGTGTGATTTTTCTCTGCCGCTATGCCTCCGCCATCCCCACCCCCAGCACTGTGCCACCCAGCCCCTTCTTTCAGCTGGCAAGCACAGGCCCCAGATGCTAAGCTGTGGACGATATTTTATCTGCTGCATCTGGTTTCTTAGCAGATTCGACAGGCCTCTGTGCTGGCAGCTTCAGAAATGCCTTTGGGCTTGTCACATGGTGAAAACTCCCAACTGGCTTTCTGAATTGCCAACCATGCTTTGGCTCACTGGGGAGAAGGAGGAAATAGCACTTTTTGTTCACCTGCTGATAACCTCTCATGTAAGTGATCAATGGCTTCTGATCTGAGAAATATATCCCCATAGGGCAGCCCAGACTTGCGGTTGAATTTCTTTCTCTTGATACAAACTTGTAAGTAATACACGACTGAGTTTTGTTTCCTTGGCCAGAGAGGAAATCCCCAGCAATTTGGACTTCCGCATGTCTATTCTGAAATTAAATTCCGAGAGCATTAGCATTTTAGAATTGGAAAGAAAATTAAGAGTCAGCTAATCCATCCCCTTAATTTATCTGATGAAGAAATTCAGACTCTGAAAGCAGAAAAGGTTTGGCTGAAGTACATAGCAAGCAGGACAAAGGAAGAGATTGATTCCTGGGGTGGGGAAGTATGAAAGCAAATAAGAGCAGTAAGTTTGCTTATAAATGGAAAATTGGAGAAAACACTGGGAGATGGTGTGGCAGGGCGTAGCAGAGGCATGAGACCAGCAAGTTATTTAACCTCTAGACTTAAGCTCCTTCATCTGAAAAAGAAAAGAAAAAAAATGAATTGATCACAGATCCTAACTTGTTTGATTGTTTTTGAGGATTAAATGAGATAATAAATGTGTAATGCATCTGACAAGGATTAGGCATATGCTCACGTTTTTCCCCCATACGTTTTTATTGAGAAACGTTTTTGTCATGTGATGAACATTATGATAAACACTTGATATTTAGTGATAATCATTGATGTGGGAGATGAGACCAGGAAATGAGTACATGTAGGCACAGACAAGTGAGTGTTCTCACAAAAATCCACACACATCTGCTCCAATTCCCGTGGCTGCAGTGAGCTCTGCGTTCCAGCAGGGGGCAACCGCGGCCCAGACAAGGGACACAGGAACAGCTTAGCCTTAGAGATGAGTGAAAATGATCAGGCACAGAGACACAAGCCTGAGATTGGCCTGTTAGGATACTCAGCCCATGAAGACAAAAGTTCTGAAAGGAATGACTCCCACATTCCTATGGATCACAAGTTTATGGGGAATGTCAGTGAACTTCAACTTCTCTTAACCCTTTACTTACAAGCTGAGGCCCTGAGAAAGGGTTTTGTTTATGATAATAGGGCATAATTCCCTTTTGCTCAGGGCAGATCAAAAACTCCGGGTCTTACTGACTAATAGCTCCCATTGAGTCATCCTGGGAAGACAGTCCCACGAAGGGAACTGTAGGCTTGGGATAGGTATTGGCAGGTGTCTGAACCCTAAAGGTTATTTATGATCTGCTCAGAGAGGTGATGACTAGAAGAAGGTAACTGTCTTGGGGCAGTGGGTGTGCTGATAAGTACTTAACAACTATCTCTGGGAAAAAATGTGTTCATGTGTGTATATATAGATAAGGATTTTATACATTTTACTGATATACAAGATGTATAGCCCATAACTTATATATAACATATATAATATTTTTTACTATATCTTTTTTATAGCCCATTAATTCTCAAAGAATAATTTGGTTGATTTTTATTGAATGCTTTTATCCCCAGCCAACCTATTTTTGCAATTCAATCACAATTTGGCAAAATCAGATTGCAAATAAATGCTTGATTGCTATCTGGTTCAGCAAAGAAGTAAGTTACTCACCTCACTGATGAAGGAGTGTGGTGGTAACAGACATATTGGTTGAGATTTTCATCTATGTTAAGAAAACAAAAATGAAACAAAGATGTAAACTTCATTTGTTTACTAATGGCATGAGGTAAATCTTTGCTAAATATTCTAATAGTGTTTGAATACTGAAAATATTTCCTCAGCTTTTTGTGTTGTTGATAATGTAATGTTGTTGATAATGAGTTTAACCTGCCTTATTAACCTATTAATTCATGTCTAGAAAAATAAAAAAACAATAAATCAAGCCTTGATTTATGGCATTTGCCAATTTCCTTGGTGTAAATACTTCCACCAGGGATTATTTCAAGCTATCAAAGAAATGCCATTAAACACAGAGCTTGGAATAAATGCACACTAGCACACCATCATATAGTATGTCTACCACACAGCTGTAATAGACACATATAATCTTGAGTGCATAGATAATGATAAAATAAAATGATTAGGAAGTAATGAATTTTAAGTGTTTGTCTTTTTATTCACATAAGCCAGAGAATAAAGTATATTTTCTATAAGCTTATTCTTAAAAATGAGTCTACCTTGTATAGCATTTAATGCATAATAGCATTCAATATATATTAATCAAAATTATATAGGGAAGGGGGGAAAAGAGCCAGAGAATCATTTTGAAAAATACTAGATCTAAGATGTTTTCTATAAATATTGAGCAATTATTATATGTAAGCCACAGTGCTAAAAGTTTTATGTGGATTAAAATATAGAATCTTCACAGTAATTAATAAAGAGTATGTACTATTATTTTCACACGATGGGAATCTCTAACAAATAGGAATCTGAGGTTCAGAGATGTAAAATGACTTGCTTAGGTTTCCCCAGCTGGCAAATGGTAGGGATGGAATAAGAAAAGATAGTCTGACTTTTTAAGGATTGTGCAATAGCAATAACAAAATGTTAGCTAAAAAAAAAGGTCTGGAAGATGCCTGAACTTGCAAGTGAAATCTAGCCTTGCCTATGCTGTGTGAATTTTAGCAAATAGTTCCAATTCTGTAAATTTTGTACATAACATTCTATTTTGAATCTGGGACACTAGAGGCAGAATAGGTTGCTAAGGAAGGTGGTGCGATCGGCTTTGCCAAATTCTGGCTTCTAGAAGTAACACATTTGGAATAAACCACTATGCCTAATCCTTACTCACACCATCTAATACCCCCACCATTTGTCCTTAAATTCTTCATCCCTGGGGGGAAGATTTCAAATTAAAAGTACAAAGATGCTAATTTCTTTGTGGTTCAATTTAAAGATCTATGGCCAAGGGGTAAGATCAAGAAATTTGGTCCATTTCCTTTGACTATCTGAAGGTTCCACAATTAGGGAAACACATGGGCAGAAGTGGAGTCTGCCAAGGAAGAATGCCGAGTGTTTGGGAGCAAATATGCTATGGCTGTCAGCGCTGGGGAGCAGCACAAAACCATGCAGGGGCTTTCTGGGAGAGCCCTTTTGTTTGAGCAAGTATTGTGCATTGGTTAGAAGATAATTGATTTTTCTTCTCATTGTGGTTTGATGTAGATAGACTGCTGACAATGCTTAGATCATAGTTTTCCTAGTGTGTGCATTTAATGGGTATGGTCTCCTCCACTCATTCTCAATGGTCTACAGCATTCATAAGCCTCTGGAATTTTGTGTGGTTCCCTGAACATAGCAGGATGAGCTTTTTCAGGGTCAAGTAGGACTAGACAGGAGCACCTTGAGCTCTATTAGGAGCCTAGATGTTGGTGAAACTCATCTCCCACACCTCCGGCCTAGCCTCACCTTCATATTTTATCTAGCATTCTATTCACTGATACCATACGCATCCCTTCCAATGTCTTTGATCCCATGAGCATTTTGGACATACTTCTATCACGGCCCTTCTTATTATATGTGCTTTGTTTTCCAATAGACTGTGGCCTACTTCAGAGAAGTGTCTGTGTCTTACTGCATATTGTATCTGTAGGACTCAGCACAGTCACTGGAATATAGAAGATATAAAAAAAATCTGTCTAGAATAAATGAATGTTATAGGATGTGAATTATTAATAGTATACACATAACAAATGAAGAAGTTGAGCCTAGAGAAGATATAATTGCTAAAGAGTGATTGAAGTTAAAAAATGTCCAACATTCTCATTACTGTACTCATGTTTCTACATTAACTTGTTGAGGTTGGTTAAATTGCTCTAATTAATACTCTTAATTTTACTTCACAAGTTTCTCAACACTGAAGTATGACAGGGTTATTTTTTATTAAAGTACTAGAGTCCCAGTGCACGAATTTGTGCACAGGTGGGGTCCCTCGGGGTGGCCTGCGGGAGATTGGTTCCCAGCTTGCACCCCCAGCATTGTAGCCCCACAGCCCCACAGCCCCACAGCTCCACCTGGCACCCCACCTTGGCCTGGCACCACCCCCTCACCTGCACCACCATCCTGCTTGTGGGGTGATCTATCGGGGCTGGACCCCCCCACTCCCCACTCCCTACTCCCCACTCCTCGCCTGGCTCCCTCAGCACCTAAGAGCCGGGTGGCATCCCTGCCTCCCCGCCCCCCGCCGCCACTGCTGGTTACCATCTGCAGGGCAATCAGGCTCCCACTCGCACCCGCCTTGGCCTGCTGCTACCTGCTCCACCATCCCACCCCAGTCCCACTTTCATCAGGGCCCATTGGGGCTGGTAGGGGCTCCACTGCTGCCCGCTGCCAGTGCACCCACCATGTTCAATGCTGCCCCCTGGTGGTCAGCACACATCATAGTGGTTGAACTCCCAGTCTCCTGGTTGAACTCCAAGTCAAATAACTGCCTGAGGGGACAATTTGCATATTAGACTTTTTTATATAGAATAGTTGATCCCTGTGGGATTGGGCCTAAACTGGCAGTCAGACATCCCTCTCGCAATCCGGGACCGCTGGCCCCTAACCGCTCGCCTGCCTGCCTGATCGCCCCTAACTGCTTCTGCCTACCTGCCTGATTGCCCCTAACCACTCTGCCTGCCTGCCTGCCTTTCTGATCACCCCTAACTGCTCTCCTGCCTGCTTGATTGCCCCTAACCACTCTGTCTGCCTGATTGCCCCTAACCACTCACCACCTGCCTGATTGCCCCTAACCACTCATGTGCCTTCCTGATTACCCCTAAAAAAAAGTAAAGGGAAATAAGAAGTACAAACTTCCAGTTATGAAAGTTTGTACTTCTTATTTCCCTTTACTTTTTTCACTTATCCATCTACCCCTATCCCCTCAGGTAACCCATCAATTTGTTCTCTGTATCTGAATCTATTTCTGTTTTGTTTTGGTCTTCATTTGTTTTGCTTTTTATATTCCACATATAAGTGAAGTCATACAGCATTTGTCTTTCTCTGTCTGACTTATTTTATTTAGCATAATGTTCTCTAGGTCCATTCATGTTGTTGCACATGGCAAGATTTTTTTTTTAGTAATATTCCATTGTTTTACATGCTATGTAAGAACTCATACAAGTCAACATCAAAAAACAAATAAACAAACCATCTGATATAAAAATGGGCAGAGGACCTAAATAGACACTTTTTTCAAAGACATACAGATGGTCAGCAGACAAATGAAAAGATGCTCAACATCACTAATCATCAGGGAAATGCAAATCAAAACCACAGTGAGATACCACCTCATACCTGTCAGAATGGCTATTATGACAGGATTATTATTTTTTTAATGTTTAGGCTGAACCCCAGAGTTTTCAGACAAGAATTTTGGAAACCAGATGGAAAAAGTTACTCAGTGAAAAGGGATAAAAAGATTTCAGCAGGGAAGATTTCATCCTCCTGCCAAAAGCATGCATGGGTGGTTTGAGGATGAGTGGAGGTGTGGGGGGAGGGTAGGCAGGGCTTGTGCACACACACACACACACACACACACACACACACTATGTGTTTATGTGTGTGTGTCTGTGTGCCTTGAATTATAAGGAAAGGAAAGTACGGGGAGGGGTGATTGGTGTGTCCATTCTTTTAACCCTGTGGAAAAAGTATTTTGATCAAGATAAAATGTCCTAGTTATAGGCCTTGATGTTCAACAAGCAGGTCTATCCATTCCAATTTTAATCACTTCATGTTTATTGTGAATCTAGGCTCATGTTCCTTGATCTGCAGATGAACTTGAGAGTTCATTTACCATGTCTTTGTTTCTAAAGAGGTTGACATTTAAATTCTTCCAGAAAAAAGAGAATACTATAATTATGATGTTATAGTAATTCCAAGAGTGAGCCACGGTTTCCCAAACATTCTTACAGTTCAATATTTATAACCCATAACCCTGTACAGCAAAAAGTGGCAAGGAAGAGAAACCCAAATTTGCCCCGTATTTGGAGATACTGCTGCACATCCCAGGTTAGTCCTTCAGTCAGCTGTACTATGACTTTGACCAAGATGGTTCTGTTCTTTGATCCAAAATATCCATACCTGGATGAAAATAATAAGAATATAGCCAACATTTATTGAGTACCTATTTGATTTCAGCATGATGCTAGCCATTCTACATTTTACTTGATCCCCACCTCAAGTCTATGAAGTGATTACTATTCTCATCATTTTATAGGTGAAGGAACTGAAGTGTAAAGAGCATAAGCCACTTACCCGAAGTCATACAATAAGTTGCAAAGCTTGGCTTTGTCCCCAGGCTTCTCTGATTGCAGATTTCTAGTTTCTTCATTTCAATGCTAGTCTGGAAAGTCAAACTTTGGGCTCTAAACAACATGTTGAATTGTATTGAAAAGGGCATCCACAAGCATTGAAATAGGAAACCTGAAATCAGTAATCGGCCTGGCTTAGAAAATTAGATCAATTATTTGAGTCTTAATTTTCTTATGTACAGAAAGTTTAATGATGTACATCTCAAAAGTTTGAAGGATAACTGAGAAGTGAATGTCTAGCATATAGTTTTTCATAACACATTTCCTTTTATAATCTATATTCCAAATGCAGCATAGGGCAAAAGTAGGTTTACAGTTATGAGTACATAAAAATAGTTTATTCTTGTATTATTAATTATTATATCATTTCCCATATGAATAACTGTACACCTACTTTGGCTACGCCCTGTATTGAATTTTGGCATATTTCTTTTGATTCCATTTTAACGAGGACTGGAAAACACAAGTTGTTCATGAACTATGATTACTTTGCCTAGAGTCCTTCTCTCCAGCTCTTGCTTCCTCTTTGGCGTGCGCGCACACACACACACACACACACACACACACACACTCACAGTTTTCCAGGGCCTTCACATATCCTTTGTCCTTACCTGTATATAGAGTTGTAGAATTTCTCTAAAGAAGTGTGTCATTTTGATTGTGAGAAAATAAGCCCCTGGACAATGGTCTGGAAAGTAGAATTATGAGGGTAGAGAAAAACAGTTACTCTCCATCAATAAACTAAGAAGACTTTTGGGGTAGTACAGATGAAAAAGGAGAACAGAAAGAAAAAAAATGCATAAGTTAAAAAGTGCATGTGGAAAAACATGCTAAAGATATGGAGAAAACCAAAGTTTTAGAGGCAGAGCTTAAGGGTCAAATATAGCCATTGAGAAGTGTTGGGTAGAGCTGACATACTTTAAAAATAGAGATTTCTCCTTCCAATTCAAGATGATCGAGTAGGCCAAACATTTGCTTCTATCTGTCTTGAAACTTATCCCACTGAGCTTAAAATACAAAAGTCCCAAAAAGGAACAAACCTGTTAATAGCAAAGCAAAATGAAACAAGCTATTTCAACAAATATTTGAATGGAAAAAAACTTAGGAGAAGTTGCTGAATATAGCAAATTAAGATACTGCTTCTTGGAATTTAGTACTCTGGAACTACTGATGAAGTGGATAGCTTAGATTAGAAGAAGGATGTCACTTCTGGACATTCTTCAGAGACCCCAACACAATGTACATCTTGTTTTATTATAGCATACTCAATAAAATCAACAATTTGTCCCTGATTTAGTTTCAGAAAATTTTGGTTCCAAGCCTGGGAAGTGTCCTCAAAAAACTCTTTAACTTACCCAGTTGACAGATGAAGAAATAAAGACCGAGGAAGAGGTAAAGAATTGTGTATGATCATTCATCCTGGCAGGAGCAGAACCAGGTAGAACCTCTTAAAGTAGTAGTTAGGTCTCCAGCAGACATTTTTCAGCTCTGGTTTCTAAACTTGGCTAATCCTCATTTGGAGAACTTGATAAAGAATCAGACACAGAAATCCTGGTCTGGGGAGATGCCAATTCAAAGCTTTGCCATGGAATCCAGAAATCTATAATTTGAAAAGACATTCAGATAGTTCTGATGAGGTATGTTAAAATACCAAGACACAGTGGAGACAGCCATGATCTTGCACTCAGAGAACCTAGATTCTCATTCCAACTCCTCCAATGGCTAAGAATGTGACAACACATCTAAGTGTGTTTCTTCATCTCAGCATTAGGGATAATGCCAGCCTTGCCTATTTTGTATTTATAGGAAAATCATTGCACCCCCTATTATCTCCTAATTTTAATGAAGAGAGAGTTTAGCAGATAATCCTATATAATAAAAGCGTAGCATGAAAATTGTCCCCTTGATCAGGAGGTCATCTGGGAGTTCAACCAGGGGGCAGGGCCGGCTGGGGGAAGGGAGGGAGGCCCTGGCAGGCAGCTGGCAGCAGCAGCTGCTAGGTACCCTACCAGTGCACAAATTTCATGCACTGGGCCTCTAATAGTTTGATAACTATGCTAAGATTTTATATACAGAATATATGCTTTCATGTTGATCCTCACTCTCTTTCCCATTATGATTGAACAAAGCTGACTCAGTTCCCAATGTAAACCTCTTCTCTCTCCATTTCCTATTCCTACCACATTTTATTGCCTCTCTTTATAAGACTTTATCAACTATTTAGCTTATTTTTAAATACAACTCATTCTTCAGAAATACTCAGTTGTCAATGGAGATACTAATTGAGCACTGCTCAGCAGAGAAATAATTGAGGGCACTGCTCATTTCATTCTATATTAAAAGGTGATGCAAAATAAAGTCTCAGGTTTATAATTTGATTCTTTAAAAGGAAATTTTGTTTCCCTTAAAGGGAAATAATTTTAGAAGGTGCTGCCTCTCCTCTTCCCTGCTCTGTTCCAAGTTTCCCTCCAGGACATGTGAAATACTGTTTAAGAGCTAAATGTTTCCCCATTGCACCATAGATTCCAGCAAAACTCCAGGCTGGTAACAGTGGTGCAAAGCAAAATCAGCACAAATGATGCTGACCAATCTAGTTCTATTATCTAAACAAAGTGAAAAGGGCGAAAAAGTTAACCTGGCTTTAGACTATGTAGGCATCTTAGTCTACGGTAAAAATGACAACCATTTTCATTACCTTTGCCAATCCCAATCAGATGGCCGCAGCTGCTTCAGGGCTGCTCTGAAAAGAAACTTGAGGCAGGTATGGGCTTTGCACTAAAGGGGATCTTGATTGAGAACTATTTTCCATGGAACCGGGGGAGAGGGGGAGGTTATGATGTGCGAAGAATTTGCCCTTTTTGGATTGGGAAGAGGGCTGTGGTAGACAAGAAATTAGCTCTTTGTTCTTTTTTTAAAAAACTGAGGTGTAATATACATATAACATATTAGTTTCAGATGTAAAACACATTAATATTATATTAATATTATATATTATATTAGTATTTTATATATATATGTATATGATGACAACTCTTAGTCTAGTTAACATTCGTCTCCATACATAACTATAAAAGATTTTTTTTTCTTATGGTGAAGGATTTGAAGATCTACTCTTATTAACAACATTCAAATATGCAATACAGTAATATTAGCTATAGTTACCATGCTGTATATTATATCCCCATGGCTTTTTTATTTTATAACTAGAAGTTTGTACCTTTTTACCACCCATTTTTTCCACCCCCACACCCTGTATCTGCCAACCACCAATCTGTTGTATCTCTGAGCTTGGTTGATTGGTTGTTTTTAAAATTCCAAATATAAGTAAGATTATATGATATTTATCTCCCTATATTTGACTTATCTCACTTAGTATATAATGTGTTCGAGGGCCATCCATATTTTTGTAAATGGCAAGATTTCATTATTTTTATGGTTGAATAGTATTCCGTGTTGTGTGTGTATATAATATAATTTATTTAGCCATGCATCCATCAATGGCTACTTAAATGTTTCCATATTTTGGCTATTGTAGATAATACTGCAATAAACATGGAGATGCATATATATTTTCAAATTAGTAGTTTTTTTATAAGTGCCTAAACGTGAAATTAGTGGATCATATGGTAGTTCTATTTTTAACATTTTGAGGAACCTCTATACTATTTTCCATACTTGCTGCATCAATTTACATTTTCACCAGCAGTGTACAAGAATTTGCTCTGCTCTACATCAAGTATGTCAAACTCACGGCCCTCGGGCCACATGTCTCATTTATTCGGCCCATGTTAACCTTTGAGTTTGACATGCTTGCTCTACATCTTGCTAAAATTTGTTATTTCATGTCTTTTAATAATAGTCATTCCAGCAGGTGTGAGGTACTGTCTTATTGTTTTGATTTGCATTTCCCTGATGATTAGTGATGTTAAGCATCTTTTCATGTATCTGTTGACCATCTGTATGTCCTCTTTGGAGAAATGTCTATTAATGTGTTTTGCCTATGTTTTTTTAATTGGATTTTTTTATTTTTTTATTTTTATTTTTTTGCTATTGAGTGGTTTGAGTTATTCATATATTTTGGATATTGACCCCTTATTAGATATATGATTTACAAATATTTTTTCCTACCCTAGCCACTTTGGCTCAGTAGATAGAGTGTCAGCCTGCAGACTGAAGGGTTCCGGGTTTGATTCTGGTCAAAGACACATGCCTGGGTTGTGGATTCAATCCCTGGTCTGAGGTGTGCAGGAGGCAGCCAATCATGATTCTCTCTCATCATTGATGTTTCTATCTCTCTCTCCCTTCCATTCGTCTCTGTAATCAATAAAAATATATTTTTAAAACATATTTTTCCCATTCAGTAAGTTATCTTTTCATTTTGTAATGGTTTCCTTTGCTGTGCAGAAGTGCTTGATTTTGATGTAGTCCCGCTTGTTCATTTTTGCTTTTCTTACCTTTGCTTTTGGAGTCATATGAAAAAATACACAAAACCTTGCAAAACTGATGTCAAGGAGCTTACCGCCTATGTCTTTTCTAGGAGTTTTATAAGTTCAGATCTTCTGTTCAAG
Source organism: Myotis lucifugus (assembly GCF_000147115.1). NCBI lineage: Eukaryota > Metazoa > Chordata > Mammalia > Chiroptera > Vespertilionidae > Myotis > Myotis lucifugus. Next base: position 99,414 of record NW_005871914.1, read on the forward strand.
TTTTTAATTCATTTTGAGTTAATTTTGGTGTATGGTATAAGGTAGTAGTTTAGTTTCATTCTAAAATTAAAATGATGTGAATATGGCTGTCCAGTTTTCCAGAACCATTTATGAAAGAGATTGTCCTTTTCTCACTGTATATTCTTGGTTTCTTTGTCATACATTAATTGATCCTATATGTTTTGGTTTACATCTAGGATCTCTGTTCCACTGAGCTATGTGTCTGTTTTTATGTCAATATCATACTGTTTTGATTACTATAGCTTTTGTAATATAGTTTAAAATGAAGGAGTATTATGCCTCCAGCTTTGTTCTTTCTCAAGCTGGCTTTGGTTATTCAGGGTCCTTTGTGCTTCCACACAAATTTTAGGATTGTCTGTTCTATTTCTGTGAAAAATGCCATTGAAATTTTTGACAGAGACTACATTGAATCTGTAGATTGCTTTGGGTAGTATAAATATTTTAACAATATTGATTCTTCCACTCCATGATCGTGAAATATTTTTCCATTTATTTATGACTTCAGTTTCTTTAATCAATGTATTATAGTTTTTAGTGTGAAAGTCTTATTTCTAGGTATATTATTCTTTTTGATGCAATCATAAGTGGCATTGTGTTCTTAATTTCTCTTTCTGATAATTTATTATTAATGTGTAGAAACACAACAGATTTTTAAATAATGATTTTGTATCCTGAAAATTTACTAAATTTGTTTATTCTAGCAGGGTGTGTGTGTGTGTGAAAGAGAGAGGGGGGGAGAGAGAGAGAGAGAGAGAGAGAGAGAGAGAGAGAGAGAGATCTTTAGGATTTTTGTAATATATCATCTGCAAATAGGGACAAATTTACTTCTTTCTAATTTATTTATTTCCTAATTGCTTTGGCTAATATTTCCAATACTATGTGGAATTCAAGTGGCAAAAGTGGTCATTCTTGTCTTTTTCTTTATCTTTGAGGCAAAGCTTTCATCTTTTCACTATTGGGTGTTATGTTAGCTGTGGGATTGTCATATATGGCCTTTATTATATGGAGGTACAGGTACATTCCTTCTATACCTATCTTGTTGAAAGTTTTTATCATAAATGAATGTTGAATTGGAATGTCTTAGTTCTTGGGCTTGATTCTGATAATTACTTTGTGATTCCAGTTAGATAAAAAACTTTCCTCACTTCTGAAAGTGAGTTATCTAGTGCTCTCTCCCTGGGTGAATTGGGTGCTAGACTTGTAATGACTTTATAATATAATAAAAAGGATTGGCATTTCACTTATATTTTACTTTAAAATTTTTTATTACTGGTAAAATTAAGTGTTTTTTTACTATATACTAGAGGCCTGATGCACAAATTCATGAACCAGTGGGATCCCTTGGCCTGGCTTGTGGGATCGGGCTGAAACCAGCTCTCCGACATCCGCTGAGGGGTCCCAGATTGCAAGAGGGCACAGGCCAGGCCAAGGGAACCCACCGGTGCACGATTGGGGCCACAGAGGGACGCAGGAGGTTGGCCAGCCAGGGAGGGACCGTGTGAGGGCTACAGGGCATGTATGGCCAGTCTCACTCAGTCCAGCTCCACCGGACCCCAGCAGCAAGTTCACCTACCAGTCAGAGCATCTGCCCCCTGGTGGTCAGTGCACATCATAGCAAGCAGTTGAGCGGCCTTAGCATATATTAGCATATTCCGCTTTGATTGGTTGAACGGCTGACTGGATGACTGGACACTTAGCATATTAGGCTTTTATTATATAGGATTTTTATTGATTTCAGAGAGGAAGAGAGAGAGAGAGATAGAAACATAAATGATGACAGATAATTATGATTGGCTGCCTTCTGCACACCCCCTGTTGGGGATTGAGCTCACAACCCAGGCATGTACCCTGACTGGGAATCGAACTACCTCCTGGTTCATAGGTCAATGCTCTACCACTGGCCAGGCATTATAGGTGTTTTTTTAATTAAACTCTAAGGCCTGGCCCTTTATCCACTTTAGGACAGAGACCTTAGTTAAAATGTGAAGCATGCTCTAACTTGCCCTTTCTACCACAATGTCTATCCCTATTAATTGGCGTCCAGCCTTCTTAGCCAATATGGTTTAAGTTGCCTCTTTTAGTAACTTGAGGCTTTTTTGTTTGTTTTCTTTGTCAAAACTTAAATTGGATGCCTTTCTTGCATGTGTATGCCACCTTTTTATTGCCACCTAAGAAAACATATCCAAATGTAATTATGTCACTATAGGAATAATTTTTAAACTTAGTTGTTTTAAGTAAATTATTTTCAAACATTGGAAATTTAATTATTTTAAACATATTACAGATGCCTACTCTTACTACGTTTTCTACTGCAGTGAAGGATATGGTTCTCAGATGAGCATTTGTGATCACTCTGGTTGATCCTCTAGGGCAGTGGTCGGCAAACTCATTAGCCAACAGAGCCAAATATCAACAGTACAATGATTGAAATTTCTTTTGAGAGCCAAATTTTTTAAACTTAAACTATATAGGTAGGTACATTGTTATTAACTTAATTAGGGTACTCCTAAGGCTTAGGAAGAGCCACACTCAAGGGGCCAAAAAGCTGCATGTGGCTCGCGAGCCGCAGTTTGCCGACCACGGCTCTAAACCAGTGGTTCTCAACCGTGGCTGCACATTAGAATCACCTAGGAATCTTTTTAAAATCCTGATTTCTGGGCCTCATCCTTCAGAAATTCTGTTTTTTTGTTATGGGGTGGGGCCACAACATTAGTAACAAAGAAACAGAATTTCCGGAGGATGAGGCCCAGAAATCAGGATTTTAAAACGATTCCCAGGTGATTCTAATGTGCAGCCAAGGTTGAGAACCACTGCTCTAGGGGGATTGTCTTCCTTGAGATGTACACTGGCAAGTCTGCATCCCAGACATTCCGAATTATGTTAAATGTAAATTTAAGTCATAAAAGCTACTATCAATGACAAAAAAAGACATCTCTGAAATCATGTTGATATTCCTTTCTTTTGAGTTTATGACCCTTAGTTCTACCTCCAGCCCTGTGATTATAGCCATAACAATCATTTAGCTTTCTTGTTTCTCAGCTTTCTGAATCCACAGGACAATCCCCCCCCCCCCGCCCCCCCGCTCACCCTGTATCTGGGTATCACCGCTTTACACAAAGTCCCAGGTAACTGTCATCCCATTTTGCATTTACATATACCCATCTATCCTTCTCCATCTAATGTGCTAAAAATCAATATCTATCCTAGGGCCCAGGATAGAGAGAATAATTGTTACAACAATTTCCTTGTGTAAAAGCTCCTGCAGAAATTGACATTAAAAATACACCCAGTGTGTGGCTGCTATTCCCTTGGGACTGTAACTCACTCTCAAGTCAATTAGTCTGAGTCCAGGAGGAAAAGAGGTCACCCTAAATCATTCCGCTACAGGCTTTAACAGGTGTAAAAGGCACCATATTCACTCAGAACAAGACAGCATTTCCGACGGGCAGGAAAGTGAGAGTTAACACCCACCTAGTTCCACCCAACTAGTGGAGGCTGAATCTGAAGGCATCCTTTTATTGCTTTTTTGCTCTCCTTTCAATTTGTGTTCTTGCTCATTTATTATACATTATTCCTGTGCTTGATCATAATGTCACTGGGCTTCCTCCCTTGCTAGCATACCATATCAATGTGGACTCTGCTCTCCAGAGTTCCTTAATGCCTGGCAGAGTCTTCTCAGAGGCAGTTCTTCCTTTCAAGTGGGGCCTCCATGTGTGCAGCATTAATTTCTTGGGCTGCATGTAATTCATTCAGGGACCCACACCATCTGAGAGCCACATATGGAAGTCCAGGTTTACAGAGCTTTTTGATTTTGTGCCTCACCAGCCCAGAGGAAACAATTTTCCGTTTGAATTTTGACTGTTTGCCCTCCTTGCGTAGTCGACTAGAGATGGTTGATTAAGAAACCACATTCAACAAGAGGGCCAATCCCACAGCAGATTGAGCCCAGTCAACAGTCCTCCACAGCCTCCCTGCTGCCCTTGCTTCAAGCATCACAAATGCTCCTTGTGCAGCCTCTTTGGGGCCCCCGCTGCTGTTGACGCATTCTGCTGCCATGGGCCCAGCTCACTGTCTGGTTCTCTATCTGCAGAGAACTTTTTCTGTCTCCCAGTTTTTCCAACTGTTCCTTGATACTCTGTGACCTCGGCAAATAATTTTTTCTCTCTGAGCTTCATTTTCTTCCCAATTGTAAAACGCAAAGATTGGATTAAGTAATGAATCTTATTACATCTCTAATAGAACTAAAGACCAAATTCTGACTTCATGGTCATAACTTCCCCCAAAGTTCTGAATGGCAGAAAATGGCACCCCGCATTCAGAACAAGAGAAACCCAGAGCTGGAGTTGGACACTATTGGCAATGGGTTACCTCCTATTTCTGGCTTCTAAATAATCTCAAACTTCATCTCTGTTTGGAACGTTGACATTCTTTTTTTTCCCAATTCATTGACAGGAGAGTAAAAGGAAGATAAGAATTATTTTGAAAGGAGATGGACAATGTAAAGCACATCTGGAATAGAATGCCTTGCCAAGTTCCCCAAACAGAGTTTAGTAATTCTGAGCACAAAGTAGGCAGCTCCACACACACTTTTTCTGTAGTTAAAATCTGACCTTTCTTTCTCCCCTATATTTTCCACCTAGGCCACCCTGAAATCAATATTTCTTCTTTGTTTTATCCACTTCTGAGACTTATTTTTTCACTCAGAAATAAGACATCAGGTTACAGGACAATCTACAAGATTACACATTTGTTTTGGAATTAGAATGGGAGCAACTCCCTTTGATAAAGGTATTTACACTCAACATTTATCATGAGTTTCAGTCAGGGTGGCTTAAAAAGTGCGATGCATGGACTATGATGTCCCTGGTCTAAAATTAAGAAACTTAATTGAGCAAATGTGACCAAGGAGAGCAGCATGGGTAAGGGGTGCAATTAAAGAAATAATAAGGTAGAGAGGTGCTTGAGAAGTAGAACATGGCCATCAAATTGCAAGGGGGTGGAGGGATTAGCAATAAATCAAGAGCTCTGGTTCAAGTAAAATGGGGACAATGGAAAGCACAAGCAACTCCCAGCTCCACAGCAAAGATAAGTCTCACTTCAATTAAGCCAGGTGAGAATTGTGAGTCCAGGCACGCCCTATTTTGCTTAAGATTCTAATTGAGACCCACATCCTAGCTCCAAAGCCGCTTTTACTTGGAAATCCTCATGTAGGTTAAAATAATTCATTAGACTTCAGTTAGTCATTGACCTACAAATGCATTTACATGGTAATTGTCCCTGGTCTACTTAACTTAATCATTTGGTTGTATCTGTATGCTTCAGAAGAGTGTACCTACTGGGTTATGACTTTTACAATCTTTCTTTAAAAAACAAGCTTTTTTTGCTGTATAATTGACATACAATAAACTGCACATGTTTAAAGTGTACAACTGGTGTGGATTGACATGTGTACAACTATGAAACCATTGCAGTAATCAAAAGAGTGAACATACCCATCATTCCTAAACTTTCATCACATCCTTTAGTAATCCTTCCCTGATTCTTATGCCTAGCAACTCCTTAACTGCTTTCTGCCATTATCAATTAATTTACATTTTCTATGTTTTTATAAGTGGAATTTTATATATATATATATATATATATATATATATATGGATTATTTCAGCATATATATATATATGGATTATTTCAGCATATATATATATATGGATTATTTCAGCATATATATATATATATATATATATAGATTATTTCAGCATATATATATATATATATATATATATGGATTATTTCAGCATAATTATGTTGAGTTTCATCTATGTTATTACATGGATTAATAGTCCTTTTTATTAGTTTTTTTATTGCTGAGTAATCTTTCATTGTATAGATATATGTTGCAATTTATTTATCTTTTTACCAGTTAATGGACATTTGGGTTGTTTTCAGTTTGGGTCAATTACAAATATAGCTGCTATAAGCATATGTAGACATCTTTGTATGAATATATATTTTCTTTTCTCTTGACATATACTTGCCATATTATGAAGTCATTAATCACTCCATAATACGGCAAGTATATGTTTAACTGTTTAGAAACTTCTAAACTATTTTCCAAAGCAGTTGTATAATTTTATGTTCCAAATAGTAGTGTATACAAGTTCTAATTTCTCCATACCCTCACTTACACTTGGTATCCTTACTAAATTTCTTTCCAAAAGAATAAAATGTTAAAGATGCCATTGATTCACTAATTGAGTGCCAACCACATGACAACCACAGTGTATGGTCAATATGATTTCTTCGTATGAAATAGGGAGAATCAATTTTCCTGCTAACATCACAGAAAAAAATAAAAATAGTTGCAGCTAGAGACATGATTTGGGTCCTCAGACTTAAGAGTCATCTTTCTATGGTATGTTTGATTTTCACAATAGCTGTAGTAAGGGGAAAAAAGGCAAACATCTTTTAACAGATCACCTAGGTTCAATTTGAATTCAGTGATGGCATATCTATGTCAGTTATTATTTTAGACTAGAGGCCCAGTGAACGAATTTGTGCACCAGTGGGGTTCCTTGGCCTGGCCTGCGGGATTGGGCAGAAACTGGCTCTCTGACATCCCCTAAGGCAGCGGTTCTCAACCTGTGGGTCGCGACCCCTTTGCAGTCAAATGACCCTTTCACAGGGGTCGCCTAAGACCATCCTGCATATCAGATATTTACATTACGATTCATAACAGTAGCAACATTACAGTTATGAAGTAGCAACGAAAATAATTTTATGGTTGGGTCACAACATGAGGAACTCTATTTAAAGGGCCAGAAGGTTGAGAACCACTGACCTAAGGGGTTCCAGATTCCAAGAGGGTGCAGGCCAGGCCAAGGGACTGGGGAAGGATGCGGGAGGTTGGCCAGCCAGGGAGGGATTGTGGGAGGGCTCCAGGGCATGTCCGGCCCATCTCGTTCAGTCCCAATTGACCGGACCCCAGCAGCAAGCTCACCTACCAGTCGGAGCGTCTGCCCCCTGGTGGTCAGTGCACATCATAGCAACTGGTCGACAGGTCGACTGTCTGCCCCCTGGTTGTCAGTGTACGTTTAGCATATCATTAGCATATTATGCTTTGTTTGGTTGAATGGACAACCATACATTTAGCATATTAGGCTTTTATTATAGAGGATGCCTACATGACTATTATCTGCCTTAAAGCCCACAATAAGTTTATGAAACAATATCTTTATTTAATTTTTCATGTAGATAGAAAAAAAGAGGATCATGGAGATTAAAGGACTTGTCCCCCATTTTATACAGTAGAAGAAGGTGTGTAGGCATGTAAATAATCCAAATGTATACTTCTGGAGCTTTTTTCTGCATTACAGGCTTGATATTAGTTCACAATTCCGATTGACTGTATGTTTTCTATATAACCATCTATTTCATTTTTCCTATGTATAGAATAAAATTGATAAGCATTAAAGCAAGTATTAAGAAGCTATTGTATACCTCCCAATTAGGAAATATCATGGATACAATCCAGGAGGAAAGAGGTTAATAACTCAGTAGACTTGTATTCTCAATAGCCTTTCCCCAGTATCTTCTGGTCTTGCAAACCCTGCTCCTCTTAAAGGAGCTTGAAAACCACAGGAACTTACTTTTCCAGGATCCTTTGTTTTTAGTGGGGTCTAAAGAAAAAATTATACTTCCCTAATATAAGGAGATGCATAAGAAGAAATCGCTCTCCTGTTTGCTGGATATGACTATCTTTAAGTAGCATATGTAGCACCAATCTGCAGCCCCTACCAGGGAAGTTGTGATCACATGGAGGATGGTGGAGCAGAAAGGTACAAAGCACTATGATGAGCATTGTTGAGGCATTGAATTTATCAACATGAATCTGCCTATCATGATTGAAGGTTTGTCTCCCCCCAAATTTATGTATTTAACCCTTAATGTGGTGGCATTTGGACATAGGGCCTTTGGGAAGTAATTAGGCTTAGAAGATGACTTGAGGGTGGGACCCCCATGATGAGATTAGTATCCTTATCTGAAGAGACACCAAAGATATTTCTTTCTCTGCTACTGAGGACACAGTGAGAAGGTAGCCATGTGCAAGCCAGGGAGCTAGTCCTCAACAGAAACTGAATCTTCCAGAACCTTGACCTTCCCACTCTCCAGAACTGTGAAAAATGAATGTCTATTGTTTAACCATCCAGTTTGTAGTCTTTTGTTATGGAAGCCTGAACTATCCTACTGCATGCTTCTTTTTATTTTTTAATCGTCACCAGAGGACATGCTTAGAGAGAGAAGAAAGATTGATTGGTTGTCTCCCATATGCATCCCAATTGGGAATTGAACCTGAAACTTTTTGATGTAGGGGATAACGCTCTAACCAACTGAACCACCTGGCCAGGGCAGCAGGCTTCTTATAATAGGAGATAAATATTCCTTACAGTCAATTTGAAAAGCACAGGCCAGGTACCAGACTAAGTGCCTTCAAATAAGTGATCCCATTAACTCTGCAAGGCAGACTAAGTGCCTTCAAATAAGTGATTCCATTAACTCTGCAAGACAAGGCCCATGAGGTAAGTAGTGCCATGTTCATTTTGGCAAACAAGGAAATGAGCAAAGAGAGGTGAAGATGGAAACCAAAGAGGACTGAATCTAGAATTTGTGCATTTTTTATTACACCATGACAACTCATTGGAGAGATTATGGTATAAATGCAAATTTATTTAGAAATAATATTAATTAGTTATGAAGACAACAACATGCTGGCTATTTTATTAAGGTGACCCAGGTCAACTATATATATGAGTCTTGTAATAATCTTGAAAATATCCAGATCCTGACATTCTTTCATTATGTTTCTACAAACTATATCCCTAGTGTCTGCCAAATTCCAGACACAAAACTAGGCTCTGGGACATACTTCTTAGAATACAAAGAAGTAAAAGACATGATTTTTTTGCCCCCACAATATTTGGGTTGGAGACAGTAAACAAAATATAGCAGATGCCTCAGTAATAGTATTAGAGTAAATGTTATTACAAGGTCTTTTGTAACTCCTTATATTTACATTGTGTTTAAAAGTTCAAAACTTTATCACACACTGTTATTTGGTGTAGAGTGAATAGTAAATGATAAGGTTTTGTTCCTGTGAATGAGGAGGAGGAGACCTGAATGGATCAGCCCTCACAGTAGGAGGGAGACAGCAGAATGGAACAGCCGGAAGGATGCCCCAGGTGCTTGTGGGAATCATTCCTGATGGCAACTGTGGGTCCCTCCCCAGGGGGTTTCACCTGAGGACCCTGAGCCTGGATAGAATTGAGGCAGCCAGCTGTGAAGGCTAAAAGTCTGATAGAAACTTTACAAGAACAGAGATTCCCATTGAAATCAACAGAATAAGAAAGCAGCATGTGGTAACCTAATTCTTCCCAATATAGCAGGTTCTTGGTAGAAGATAGCAAAACAAATAAATTTTAAAAGGAAATTTTTGTACCAAACCAACCAGTTCAAAACAGCCATGTGTATCAGACCGCAGAAAACTCTTCCCCCAATGGCAGTTGTAAAAACCCTCTTCACCTGACTCATTTAAAAGTAGCCTGCTTAAAATAATTAGAAATTTACTCCGGGGAACAATCCATTAGTGGCCAAGGATGTGCGAGATATATTGATAGGTCTCTCAAAGTCCTACTTTCTGTAGCACAACTTCTGGGGCATTAGGAATTTGTTGTTGCTGCCATTCAATTTTTTTTTTAAATTAGTTCTATTTTCTTCAATGCACTGCCACTCAATGGCTGAATATCAATATAGAAAGTACTTTCTAAAATGTGAAAATCGATCTCTTTAGGACCAGAATGGAACGCTATGCTGATTTATCTGGCATGTCACAGGTCTTTCATTTGGGGTGAGGGGAGGGGGTTTGAGCATCTTCATCAGCCCCCCTAAGGCATGTTAAGGGACTAGAGATAGCCTTGATGGCTCCAGCCACCATTCATTTACCAGGTCCGGCTCATCTGGTTTCTCTGTCTTCTGACATAGCTTTTCTCACTGGTTGAAGCCAAACACAACTTTCGTGGAGAATGGATGCCCCTTCTCATGGTATTCAGGTTGTTGGGGATAATGCCGACTTCAGTACTCTTAAAACCTAAAATTCAAATGGAATCAGGGCCAGACAAACAACATGGAAGCTCTAGGGGAAGCCTGGGGAATTCCTCAACTACAAATTCCTCTGTAACAAGGAGCAGAGAAATGAAAGGTCCTGTGTAAATGATCCTCTAAAAGCAACTTTGGTTTTCACAAACTAGTAATTTTGCTCTTTTGCTCACCACATGCAATTTCCCTGTTCTGTCCTTTCCCACTTTCACTTTTGTCTTCATTGAGTTGTCTGTCCTTTATTGAACCTATGTCATGCAGTCATGTCGTTTGGGATGACAAAGATGGGTAGTATACATTCCCCGTCCTTGCAGAATCTTTTCTTTAATGTTTGTACTTATGAGGGACAGATTAAGTGGCTGTAACAAAAGACTCCAAAATACAGTGGCTTTTGTGGGATAGGAGTTTAGTTTTTTCAGGCCACAGTTTAGTGGTGAGTGGTCCAGGGCTGCTGGGCAGTCTCTGCCCCAGAAAGTTCTACAGAAATCGAGGTTTTCTCTAACTTTGGGTTTGGGTCCTACAGAAATGCAGGCTTTCTCTAACTTTGGTTTACCATTCTCCAGGAAATATTCTTTCTCATTAGAGTCCAACATAACTAAGAAAAATGTAATGAAAAGGAGGCAATCTCATTGTAGGGAGGAGATGCATAAGTTACACATTCCCTGGCCTTCCATACTGGGAAGTGGGGCCTCTTTAGTAGTAGGCCATGGGACCTTAAAACTCAAATGTAAAGGGGAAAGAATGAATATTGGGAAAATTAATATCAATATAAATTTAATATATTGGAAAAGGTATTAAATATATACCCGGAAGACCTGAGTTGCCTGGTCACTATGGAAGGTCACTTGGTCCTTGGTTTCTTTATTTGGAAATGGGGAGTTGAACAAGATATTTCAGAGTTTCCTTTCAACCCCAGTGTTTTATGAATCACTTTCCTTATCCACATATTTACCTCTGACCTCTTCTTACATAATTCAAAACGGATCACATAAACTTCAATTTACTTAACAACAATGAGCAGTGTGTTCTTTCTCTCCTTCCTTTTCTAATTATTTACTTTTTAAAGTGGAAAATGATGTGTTGCTGCCATTATCTTGATAGATTGTGAAGTGCCTTTCCATCATTCTTCCCTCAGCCTTCTCTTAAATTAGCAGATGAACTGGTTGTCCCTGAAAAATGACTCACTTTAGGGAACATTCTGGGAGACAAGTTTGAAGAAAACCAAAGTATGGGTTTTTAAAAATAATAATGAGATGTTATCCCTTTATCTTATTCTAAAAGTATTAAGTAAATACTTTCCATTAAAGAGGAAAGGGACAAAAAAAAAAGATGTGAGTTTCTGGGATACTCACATTGACTGGAAAAGAAATCAGAGAAAGCTGGAAGAGGAAACTCAAACCCTATTCATAATAGTCTATTGTGGTTGTTACATTAAATTTAGAGAACTAGGTAATTTTACATAAAAATATTCTACATGCCATAGACATATTATTTCAAAAGTTATAACTAAAAAGTAGATTATTTTTATCTTTTAGCATAACAGCTTTATCAGGATACAATTCACATACCATAAAATTCAACCTTTTAAATTTATTTAATCAAAACTAAAAACTGTTATTCCCCACCTCCCCCTACTACCCTTATCTCTGGCAACTACCAATCTGTTCTCCATATCTATGAGCTTTATTTTTTTAATTTAGATCCCTCATATAACAGAGACCATATGGTATTTTTCTGATTTATTTCACTTAATATAATGATCATATTCATTCATGGGTGGTCATTCAGGTTGTTTTCCTATATTGGCTATTGTAAACAATGCTGCAATGAACATGGGGTACATAGATCTTTAAGTTAGTGTTTTTGCTCTCTTCATGTAAATACCCAGAAGTGGAATTGCTGGATCAGATGGTAATTTTATTTTTAATTTTTAAGGAACCTTCATACTCCCTTTCATAGTGACTGCACCAATTTATATTCCCACCAACAGTGCAGTGTTCCCTCTTCTTCATATCCTCACCAACATCTGCCCTTCTAGTTTTACTGATAATAGCCATTCAAACAGGTGTGAGGTCATACTGATTATAGTTTTGATTTGCATTTCCCTCATTATTAATGATGTAGGCCTTTTTTTTTCTTCCGTTAGCCATCTGCATGTCTTTTCTGGAAAATTGTCTATTCAGATCTTTTCATGTTTTAATTAGATTGCTTGATTTTTTTGCTATTGAGTTGTCTGAGTTCTTTATACATATATTTTGGATATTATCTCCTTATCAGATATGATTTGCAAATAATTTCATTTAGTAGGTTACCTTTTCATTTTTTGAGCATGTCCTTTGCAGCATATATGTTTTTTATTGATGTAGTCCTGCTTACTCATTTGTTTCCTTTTGTTGCTCTTGTTTTTAATGTCAGATTCATCAAGATCCTTTTCGAGGAACCTACCGGTAAGCCTTTGCTTTGTTCTAGAACTTTTACACCTTCAGGTTTTATGTTCAAGTCTTTAATCCATTTTTAGTCAATTTTTGTGCATGCTGTAAGATAGTGGTCCAATTTTCCCAAAACCATTTATTAAAGAGACTGTCTTTTCCTCATTATATATTCTTGGATCCTTTGTCATAAATTAATTAATTGTATGGGTAGGTTTATTTCTGAGCTTTCTATTCTGTTTTAGTGATTTATGTGTCTATTTTATGCCAATTCCATGCTGTTTTATTACCCTAGTTTTGCAGTATAGTTTGAAGTTCTAAATTCGACCTTTTAACATATAAATCCCAGTAGTATTTGGTATATTTAGAGTTGTACAACTATGATCACTATTGTAATCTAGAACATTTTCATCATACCAAACCTGCTGTCTATTAGCAGTCACTGCCAACCAACCCTCCTTCCACCCCCAGGTCTTAATCTGCTTTCTACATCTACAAATTGCTTACTGTTTATATAAATGGGGTTATGCAATATCTGCATTTGTTTTTCAGCTCTCAATTCTATCCTATTGTTGTATATGTTTATCCTTAGGCCAGTAAAGTACTATCCTAATAACCCTACCTTTAAGGTAAGTTTTGAAATCAGAAAATGTGAGTCCTCAATTTTTTCCCCAAAATTGTTTTGAATATTCTGGACCTCTTGCATTTCTATTTGAATTTTAGAATCAGTTTATCAATACCTTTAGGAAATATATCTGGCATTTTGCTAGATATTGTACTGCATCTGTAGATCAAATCATCTGATCTGTGAACATGAGATGTCTTTGTATTTAAGTTTTATTTAATTTATTTCAGTAATGTTTTATAGGTTTTTTAAAAAGTAAAAAACGGTTTTATTTTCTATATTCCTTAAAGTCATTTGACTATCTAAAGCAAAAATGATAATAATGTATTGTGGCATTTATAATGTATAGAAGTGAAATATAAAACAATAATACAAAGGTAGGGAGGTGTGTAAAGAGAATTATAGTTTGTAAGTTTTTTTCTATTTTTGATATTTTTATACCTTGCAATGTGATCATCCATCACCATGGAAACTTATTACAATATTATTGATATTCCCCTTCACATTTTTCACCCATTCTCCCACCTCTCTGCCCACCATCCCTTTAGTTTCTGAATCCATTTTTGTTTTCCTTGTGGTATGTGTATCACATCTTTATCCAAGGACAATTGATTATTTACATATATTGGCTATTGTAAATTCTGCTGCAATGAACACAGGGTTATATGTTTTTGAATTAGTGTTTTCATTTTCTTTGGATAAATGCCCCAATGTGAATTTTTGGGTCGTGTGATAGATCTATTTTTAGTTTTTTGAGGAATCTCCATACTGTTGTTTATTTATTATTGATACTGTTACAGATGTCCCCATTTCCCCCATTCTGGCAATCACAACATTGTTGTCTGTGTCCATAGCTTATGTATATATGTTCTTTGGCTAATCTCTTCACCTTCTTTTATTCAGTTCCTCCCTGGCAGTTGTCAGTTTGTTCTATGTATCCATGCCTCTGGTTCTATTTTGTTCATTAGGTTCCACATATAAATCAGATCATATGGTATTTGTCTTTCCCTGTCTGGTTTATTTTACCAAGCATAATAGTCTCCAGGCCCATCCATGCTGCCAGCAAGAGGTAAGAGTTCCTTTTTTTATAGCCACATAGTATTCCACTGTATAAATTTATACCACAGCTTTTTTATCCACTAATCTACTGATGCTCACTTGGGCTGTTTCCAGATCTTGGCTATTGTAAATTGTGCTGCTATGAACATAAGGGTGCATATATTTTTTGATTGAGGGTTTGAGATTCTTAGGATATATTTGCAGAAGGGGGATCCCTAGGTCAAAAGGCAGTTCCATACTGTTTTTCCCACTGGCTGCATTCCCACCAATGGTGCACAAGGATTCCCTTTTTCCACCTTCTCCAGTACTTGTTTGTTAATGTTAGCCATTCTGGCAGGTGCAAGGTGATATCTCATTGTGGTTTTAATTTGCAACTCTCTGATGATTAGTGAGATTTAGCATATTTTCATGTGTCTATTCAGGTTCTTTGCCCATTTTTAAATTGGACTGTTTGTGTCCCTGGTGATGAGTTGTATAAGTTCTGTATATATTTTGGAAATTAACCCCATATTATCAGATAATATGTCCATATAGTGGTTCCATTTTGATGCTGGTTACTTTTGCTGTGGTCCCATTTGTTTATTTTTTCCTTTGTTTCTCATGCCCTAAGAGATATATTGGCAAAAATATTGCTACTCAAGATATCTGAGATTTTACTGCCTATGTTTTCTCCTGAGATTTTTATGGTTTCACTACTTATATTTAAATCTTTTATCCATTTTGCATTTATTATTGTGTATGGTGTAAGTTGGTGGTCTAGTTTCTTTTTCTTTCTTTTTTGCATGTATCTGTCCAATGATCCCAACACCATTTATTGAAGAGACTGTCTTTCTTCCATGATGGCGATGAATTGTTTTTCAGTAATAGGGAAGTGAAAAAGTTCAAATTGCTCATGGCTTGTTGACATTTATGGCAACAGTTGTGACCCCATGGCTTTCCAAGGAAGGGACTCTTAAGTGTTGAGGGATTTCTTCTCATTATGGCGTCAAGGTCTGGTAAGACATAAGAAACCAATGAGAAACACAAGATGCCTGCATTTGCAAAAAGCTAAGCCAAAGTCCATTTTCAATTAAATTATTCTCAGTCATATGCAATTACCAAATGTAGTTAGGTCATTCATTATAGAGAGAAGAAAAAGGCACCATCACTTGAGTTATTTTTAGTGACAGTAAAGAAACTGAATACAAAGCACCATGTTATCTTTCTCCTACTTTTTGTTTCTCTGAATTGATTTTCATAGATGAAAAGAAACACTGCTCTCTTTCACTCAGGTTATATATTCCTAAGTATCTAGGCTCATACTGGAGTGCAGTTCCATCTCTTTTTCATGATATTCCAACTTGACTATTTCTCTAAAAATATAGAAGGTAGTCTTTTTGGAAAATTAAGACTAGTTGTTGTTGTTTTTTAGTCTTAGCATTGTTGAAAATTCAAATAACATCACCTACCTTCTGAAATACTCTTAGAGACAGAATTTTCTAGTTACACTTCCGAGACCCAAGTTATTACGCCTCTACTACTTAGTGACTTTAGTTTCCTCATCTAAAAAGGAAATATAATAGAACCCCATCACACAGGGTTATTGTGAGTACTCAATGTGTCAATATATCCAAGTAAGTTAGTATGAGTGTGGTGCCTAATAAGTATTCAGTGAATGGTGATGATATTTAGGCTTTGTTTACTTTTCTACTCCTTCATTTCTAAGTGTCAGACATAATGATAGACCTTGAGGGAATAAAAAATGGAACTATTCTTCCCCTTTCAACCTTTCACGACCACATTCAAGGTACATCAGTTCTTATCCCAAGTATTTTTATATTCTTATTTTAATCCCTACACAAACCTGAAATCTTTAATTTCTGTATCTTTCCTGGAGTGTTTCCAGAGACTCATAAATAGTCTCCTTGCTTCTTGTCTGACCTCTTCCACAACTCCCTCCACTTAGGTGCATGAGAGATCATTCGAAAAGTTGTCTCATTCTGTCACTCTCCTACGTATATTTTCAAGAGTCCTACCTCATCTAGAATGAAGTACAAATTCTTAATATGGCATCTATGTCTATCTCTCCAGTCTGATTTCTGTCTATATTTTCTTATATGCATCCAGTGAGCACTACTGAAATCCTGCTAGTACTATTATTCCCCAGTGATTATGAAGACTGGTCTATTTGCCTAGAAAACCATTTCTTGAGCACAATTTATCTTCAGACCAAGTCAGCTCTTTCTTCTGTGTGCCTTCTCAGCTCTGATCTAAATGAGCCTGGATACTATGTATTGGGTCTGTTTATTTTTAAGCCTCCCCTGCTAGATTGCAAATCATTTGAAGTCTGTAACTTTACCTGGGCACAGAGGTGACAAGAAAAGCTTTATTAAATGAATTAACAAGGAAAAAATTCAACAGAGTATAGTCTTTTTTCATTCAGAGTGTGCAATATAGCATGCAGTGTCTGTATACAATGTATTAATGCTAAATATAAAAAATTAATGGAGAGGAAACTTCAAATAGAGAACATATTTTAGAAAAACTAGTGTTGTGTACCTTAACTTATTCAGTGTTATATACTGTGGATTATATCTCAGTAAAACTGGGGGGCAGGTAGGTGGGAGCTTGTCTCAACAGTTGCAAATCTGATTCAGGATCATAGTATCAGACACTTGTCTCAACCTGGCTTTGACTGTCTCTTTAGAACCCATGCTTACGCCTCATTACATTACTTGGATTCAAAGCTAAACCTGTTACTACAAAAAATTGCATTTAATATTATAATTTATAAAATTCTGTTGGATAAGTATTAATAATATAAGCATAAAATTTCTCTATCTCTGTTATTAACAATATTATTAGATGGATACCTGAATATGAAAATATCACTAGATGACAGATAGATTGATATATAATAGAAAAAATGACACATACATGTACATATATATGTAATTTAAACTATTTTTATTTGACAGAACAGGATTAAAATAAAATCATAATTCATTAGGTAATTTTGGTAAAACTCTCTACTCGTTGCCAACCTGTTCATAAATTCCTATCAGAGTCAATTACTTAATAGAAACCTTATATCAACTATGCAATTTCTGTTCTATTCCAAATGTTTAATATCTTTTTTCTAAATATAATCTTTCAAGAAAGGAAATTTCAAGATCTCATCAAGTCAACTCAACTATGGCTTACATATATAGCCAATAATTACTAAATTTGTATTAGTGCTCAACATGTTACAAAGTGCTTTAACATTAAATCTCATTTGATTTTTACAGGTGTAGCTACCAACTTAGAAAGTCTCAATGTCTAGAATGTTTTGTTAAAGTGGGTTGCAATAATTTATTTATTCTGCTATATCCAAGGATATTTTTGATCTATGTGTCTGAGACATGATCATGATAGATATTATTCTGATAAAAGAATATATTTAACAACTTGTTGGATGATTAATTTCTATTTCTTCTGACTCTAATTTTTAACAAAGCCTTTGAATTATCAGTTCTGTGCCAGTAGCAAGACATATTAACCTTGCTAAGGCTCTGTTCTCTCACTTGTAAAATGGGTCAATATATAGTATATAAAATAGTATTCATTTTAAGATTTAATGAATTCATGCATGTGAGACCAGCAGAGAAGATCAGGTGAGGAATCACTGATATTCTCTGTCTAATAAGTAGGTACCTTTTAAACAGGTAGATCTCTTTTTTTTTTACTGATGATCAGTTAAATGCATTTCCTGGTTGGTCAATTGATTTTTCCACTTGATTCACTTCTGAACAGAAATATTCCTTTTGTACTTAGATTAAATGAGATTTTTTTATTATACTGCATTATATTCCTGCTCATGAAAAATACTATGCAATCTGGGCAATAAGTCTTGAGTTGCAGAGGTTTATACATGAATTTTAATTTACCTCAGAAAAGCTATATATTAATCTTCAAAGAATATATTAAATCTATTAAAGCTATATATTAATCATCAAAGAATAGACCAAACGGTGTAACAACTGAACAACCGGTGGCTATGACATGTGCTGACCACTAGGGGGCACGTGCGGAACATGGTGGGCATCAGATATGGCGGGATGGTGGAGCAGGTGAGTGGGGGCGCTGGTTGCTGTCATGGTGGTTACTGAAAATTCTTTGCTCCTGAGCGCCACAGTCCTGCCAGGTGCTCGCACCTGCTGCCAGCACCAGCCCCCATTGCTCCACACAATCAGCAGATACAAGCGGGGCTGGCGCCATCAGCACATGGGAGCGGCGGAGGTGAGAGCAGGGCTGCCAGTAGACTGGGGGCCACGGTGGGAGAGGCCAGATAAGGAGGAGGGTGTGGAGGATGGGCCAAGACCCGCCCCTGTGCCTACAGCAGCCTCATGGCTCACAGTTCCTTTGAAGGTGCACAAACTTATGCACTAGAGCCCAATGCATGAAATTTGTGCAAGAATAGCCCGGCTTCCCTCTGGCACCCGGGACCTGGGCTCTCCTTGCAGCCCTAGCTTCGTCCGGAAGGTTATCTGACATCTTATCTAATTAGCATATTATGCTTTTAATATATATTATCCATATAGTTAAGGAGCAACAGGTTGAAATGCAGTTTCTAACTGCATTAGAAACTGACCAAGACTGGTGATTTCATGGTAAATGTTAATTTTAGTTATACCTAGGAAAAGCTGGAAGTAGAGGTATTTGAAGCCACAGCAACCTGACAAATAATACCTGAGCACGTTGCTAAATCCTGACATTAGGACAATGACCTACAAAATCAGATACGAGCTAAGTCTGAGGTCATCATCAAAGAAGTATCATCTGCATGGCTAACTCCACTGTACTGGCAGTGGCTGCAATTCACTAGTGATGTCTGCCATGGACATAGGAAAGAGACCAATAGTATTTGGGTCAGGAATTTGCCATCACTTATGTAGACAAAAGTCATATGAATATAGACAGAAGAAAATAAATCACTGAATCTCAAAAAAATTAAGACATTTGATGGCCCTGGCTGGATAGGTGAGTTGGTTAGAGCATGGTTGTGGGTTAGATCCTTGGTCAGGGCACATACAAAAATGAACCAATGAACGTATAAATAAGTGGAATAACAAATCGATATTTCTCTCTTTCTCAAATCAACTCTTAAAAAAAGAGATTTGGTGGTAGAATATATAAGCAAGGTGAATGTCCCCAAGAGTCCTCAAAAGATGAAGGCACTACTCTTAAATTCCTCAACCATTAGAAAGTTTTTTAAACTAAAGGGGAAAGCAGGCTTATTTTAACCTCTGTATATTGTCTCAAGTTCTACTTTTGATGATCAGAAATACGGAGTAAGCTTAATCTTTAAGACGAAATAATAACCACAAGAATCAGCCTAGAGGTAATGGAATTATCTGATTTTCCCCTCTTTAAAAAAAGAGAAAATAATGATTGAGTCAAAATGATGCTATATTGACTAAATGATCAGGTGCCAGAGAGTCTTATTTCCTGCATCCTAGTTGGCCAACGTCTATACTTTGAGGAAAATAGTTTCCTTATTTCAGAGATCTCTATTTAAAATAATCCTAGATCCCCTTTGGTTATTTAATTAAGGGATTTTTACTGACCTACTAAGTACTCAGTATTGAACTTAGTTTTTAAAGAAATGTATTTTATTGTCCCTGACTTTATATAGCTTCTCATGTACCAGGCAATGGCACCACATGCTCTTGTCTTATTTTGTGCTTTGCTAATCAATAGCTCATTATTTACAGACTAGAGGCCTGTTGCACGAAGAGATTCATGCAATATACCTTCCTTTCCCCTGGCTGCTGGCACAGGTTTTCCTCCGGCACCTGACAACCAGGCCTTCTCTCTGGCCGGGCTCCAGCCAGAGCTGGTCCCAAGGCCGTGAGGCTTTCACTGCTCCATGGGCCCTGCGGCCGTGAGGCTTTCACTGCTCCACCGGCCCCCGGGCCGTCAGGCTTCGCTCCACCGCTTGGATTCTACATATGCAAATTAACCACCATCTTTGTTAGGTTAATTTGCATACTCTCCTGATTGGCTGGTTAGCGTAGTGAAAGTACGGTCAATTTACATGTTTGTCTATTATTAGGTAAGATAGAAGTTTCCCAAATGACAAGACCTAAGAGAGTTGTCTTATTCCCACTTACAGTCAAGTGTACAGCTGGGTTCTCTTCTCCTCAGTTTCCTTTAATCCCCCAAATTAATTCATAAAAGTTGGTATCACAATGTTCAGGACCCTTGTTAAGGTAGAAACCATAGGCATTTCCTTACTGAAGAAAAGCCACATTTTATATCCCATGTCTCCACTCTCTCCTGATTGTGCCTGATAGGCCTATGGGTGGCCATCCAACCCAAAGAAAAGCAATCAATAAGATGCACCATAGCCTATAATATACACAGACATTGGTACAAAACCTCTAAAAGTGATAGAGAACGATTATTTCTTAAACCAAATAGATTTCTTTGGGACTCTGGACAGTTGTTCAGTTGGTTCTGGTAGAAGAGGAAAAACAGAAATAGGAGAAAAACTGAGGCATATTAGTGGCAGAGAGCCTCCAAGTAAGACCGAATTGATGCCTGCTTTTCAAGGGAAAACTACTGAAGGGGCTGTTGAGTTACTAAAGGTGTCATCTGACTACTGAAGTTGTTATGTCTTAAAGATGGCCCATCGTTATGAGGCTCAGGCATGTGATTGATGTCCCTATTATCCATATTCCATTTGTATATTTACACACAAAATGCATTTACAGCCACACCGACTTATGAAACAAATGAGTGAGTCTGTTTCTCAGTTGGCCACAGAAAAATGTATCTGAAGCACATTTACTCCAAGCATGATGGGGAGCCACACATCATGCTACATATTGTGAAATTCCAGTCAAAGAAGATTCACACACCCAGCACTATGCCCTAAGGAGTGACAGTGACAAATGATTGTGCCCAAAGGAGAACAGCAAAAACTGTGATCCATCTAATAAAAAGGACATCTGAAACCTCTTAACATGATAAGCTTAAGGAAATAAAAAGCTTAGGAGCCATGACAGCTAACTTCAAATATGTGAAGAATAAATACCTAAAAGGGGCCTCAGATTTCTATAGGTGCAAAATGTGAAGAAATAGATTGTGTTGAGGCACATGAACACGTATTTTGCTTAAATATAAGTATTGTGACATTCCAACCATATGACCTACCACAATCTGTCCCCCTTCCCCCCAAAAAAGAATGGTCTATGCTTCAGTTAGTAAGTTCTCCCATACAAGAGCCTTTAAGGAGTCTGGGTGTCTGTTTCTCTCTCATACTGCTAAAGTTGTTTCTGCATGAATGAGAATTTGAAAGATGACAAGGCTGCTTCTAATCCATGACTCCATATCAAATGGCTTCTTGTTTTAAAACTAAGAATTGACCTCAAGAAGAGATTTTCAGTTTTAGAGTTTAGGTAAAATAAAAACACTGATTTTAGCAGAAAAGTTGGACACCAACAGTAATCAATGGACAAGAAAATCAAGTACCACACAAAAAATATTACTCGACATCTGTCTCTAACCTATGATCTGCACACCTGTTTTTAATTTCAGCAGATCTCCAAATATTAAGAGGTCTACCTTAGGGTCAAGAAAGTTATTTTTAAGATTGTGACCTTTACTAGAGATGGAAAAGAATTGGGTTTTAGCTATAAACTATGGGTTTTTGTTTCTAATTCAAAATCATATTCCAAACAATAGTATGTTCAATAGATTAAAAATAATCTATATGGTAGTTTTAGAAAAACAAGAAAGTATTAGATTAGAAAGAATAACTTCAGTTGTGGAATGATTTTAGTATTAATCATATTTATTAAAGAAAATGGTTATTGAAAATGTAGAATAAGAAATAAGAAAGAACTCAGCAATTTTTATGTGGCTAGAGTAATAAAAAATAGAAAAAAAGAGATAAGCAGGACCCAACTAATAAAGATCCTTATTGGCTAAAGATATTTGGAACTTACTCTGTTCATCTTAGATGAAAAGAGTGGAGAGAAGAGCAGTTAAATTTGAACCCAAAGAAATGTAAACATTACGAAAGGACCTTGAGCAAGTTGGTGACACCAGCCCTAGTGTTGGAAAAATACTTGTTTGGAGAGACATGGGATGAGGTTGTTTCTGGACACTAAAGCTAAAAGGAACTGAGACAGGGTTTCAACAGCTTATAATGACAGACATTTCTAAGTAGTTGTTGGTGACGAAGTATTTTAGTAACAAACATTTAGACTGTTCCTTCTAAGTGCAGCGGTCAGCAAGCAAGCTTTCAGTGTCCAACCCCTTTCCCAGCATGAATGCTAGAGAGTTAACTCTGGGAAGAAAAATATTGTATTACATATTAGAAGTACTTTTTGTGTAAAGCAACTGATTTCAACAAAGGAAGAAACTGTTTATGGATTTCTAGGTAACTTTGTTTCTGAGCCCGAGGGTCCTGTGTTATGAATGGATACAACTCCTACAGACATCAAGGCAGTGTAGAGGATTCAACAAGTCAGAGTATGGAACCTCTTCAAGTATAGGTGTGTTAATGTCAAAAAGGAGCTAACACTTAAAAAATTGAAAAGGCAGAAGCAGTTCTACCCCATGGAAATGGCACTAGAGAGGGATTCAGAAAGTTTATGTAAAGTTTATGTATTTGTCGTAGGTCTGCCACAGTCTGGGAACATGATTGTGGGCATGTCACTGTTTCTTCAAGAATAAAGCAGTGGGTTGGATGCAGACAATCTCTGAAATCCTTATAGCTTCTGAGTGCTGGAATTCTCTGACCCTTTCATTTGGGGTTCATTCCCCAGTCTGACATTAACTAGCTTGAACAAGTCATTTAGCTTTTCTGGACTTCATTTGTCTCCTGAGAATAGTAATAGCTTATCTGCCTGAAGGAAGGGGCTGGAACACATTATCTCTCAAACTCTCTTCCAGCCCTAACATATTTTTCTATGAAATAAAAATTTCGGGAGCTCATTAGTATATCTGTTAATGTTCCTACTAGTAGTGTTGATAGGGGCCATATGAATTTTAGGAGGGAAAAGACAGGGAAGTAGGAAATAGGAGATAAGAAAGAAGAGTGAAAGAAGAATAAATAAAGATATGCTAGATGATGGACAAATGAATATGGTCAAGAAGATGAATTGGCACTGACTTTTGCATTATCTATTGTTTCAGATGCTTCTCGTTAGAAAACAAAATAAAACAACAGTAAAAACACTAAGGACCAAAATAAAACGGTTAAAAACAGAGGATGTATTGCCTTGTGAATCTTCTACAAGTTCAGAAATATGGCAGCTTCAGGCATAGTTTGAACCACAGGTTCATGATGTCATTGGGAATCTGATCTTTTCTCTAAAATTCTCTTTGCTCTGCCTTCCTCTATGGGTTGACTTTATTCTCACACTGGGTTCCCTCATGGAGGCAACCATGGCTGTAACAGTTTTAGGCTTTAAGTACACACATTATGCCATCCACAGACAGAGTTCTTTTGTCCCTGAATTCCAAAGAAAAACACCAGACTTCAC
Source organism: Myotis lucifugus (assembly GCF_000147115.1). Classification (NCBI taxonomy): domain Eukaryota; kingdom Metazoa; phylum Chordata; class Mammalia; order Chiroptera; family Vespertilionidae; genus Myotis; species Myotis lucifugus. Next base: position 123,215 of record NW_005871914.1, read on the forward strand.
TGTGATTTGACATCCCCAGCCATGACCCAGTCCCCACACTTTGAAGAGTTAAAGGAGTGATTTGCTTTCTTTAGACTAACTCACATACTCAATGCTTGGAGGTAAGATAGAATCAATGGAGAATACTCAGAAGGGAAACAGAGGAAACAGAAACTAGAGGAAAACCGATATGTCACAGTGGCACCTTGAAAAAATGACTTTGCATGGGATTTAGAGTCCAGTTGCCTTGGGTCTAGTTGCTACTTCTACGACTGTCTCAGCTGCACACGCCTCAGATAAAATGGAGGCAACAGAAGTTACCAGAATGAAGGCTCCATGAAGTCAAGAACTTTGTTTTGCTCACCACTCTGTTTTCGGTTCCTCGAACATTAGCGTGTACAAAGAAAGCCCTAAATTAATATGAAGTAAATTAATGATTCGTGCTTATCTTTTAAGGTTTTTATAAAATTTAAACTAGATAGTGCATATGAAGCACTGGCACAATGCCTGCAATATAGTAAGTTCCCAAGAAATGGTAGCCAGAGGCAGTGGTTGTGACAGAGGAAATAATAGTAGTGGAAAAAGGAGTGGTCTTACAGGGATTTATAATACTCAAAAAAGTTAAAAATATAAAAAAGTATAAAGTTCAAAAAATACAAGGAACTTTTATTATAGATGAAGATTTAAAGACTTTTCTTTAAAATAATTCTATACTATTCCTGACTTTAAAAATAATTCACATGGTTCAGAAATTTCTAGAAATGACTAGCATTAATTTAAAGCAGCTTTGACCTAGACACAGAGTATGTAGCGAGGCATCTTGGAATTACTACATGAGTAAAAAGGGTGCTAGCTGACATTTATTAACTCAAGCACTATTCTAAGACCTTAAATATAAAAAGTAATTTAATCCACAAACAACCTAATGCAGTGGTACTATTACTTTCCTCATTATACAGATAAGAAAACCGAGATGCAAAGAGATCATGTGACTTGGCCAAGTTCACACAGCAGGAAACTGGCTGAGCCCTGAAACAAACTCAGGCTATTTCCAGAGGTTACTCTTAACCACTAAGATCTGCTTTCTCTCTAGCTTATGAGCCATCCATGAGAAGCAATGCTACTCTATGGGCTTAAACATGTTTTCTGAGAACAATGGATGCCCTCGGAAGTCTGGAAACAGGAAAAATATCAAATTATCAAATCTTCATTAAAGTAAATAAATATTTAATGTTCACTAGCATTCTTCTATTTTATAAAGAAAGTAGTTTATTCTCCTCAAAGAGAGGTAACATGAACTCAGCATCATTGAACTCAATGATTGGTAGTTGACAATAATCTTTCACAGCAAACATGGCAAGTCCCAGTCAAAAATACACATCATATTCCCACATCATCATGAATTTCATAGCCAAAATATTATACAGTAGGTCCTCGGGTTACCTCAGAGATCCGTTCTTACGGCGACATAACATGATTTTCACCGTAAGTTGGAACCCACCTACATAAGTACCTACGTCACTCACATGGAGCACATACACAGCAGTAATGAAGTGAAACAGTAAAACAAATTTAAAAGAAAGATAACAACTCCTGATCTTTACTTGTGGTAAATAAACAATAAAAAATATAAAGCACATATGTACATACGTCGAAATGATGGAACTTTTTTTATTATAAATAAATGGGAGATGGCCATGTAACCATGAAACGACATACGTCGAGTCTGATGTAACCCGAGGACTGCCTGTATATTTGGAGACCATATTATTTTTCTAAGCTTAACCTGCATTAGAAATACAATGGTGAAACAGAGGGGTCTGTATCTTTTAGGGGTGGTTCCAAATTTGGGGTTCTTTGCTCCTTGGTCTATTGACTGCCTTCTCCCTACCTCCTCTCTCTGTGGCACCTGTTGATAGAGAATATTTGCAGGAGAGATGATTAACTTAATTAGGTTACCTTCAACTACCTTCGACTCTACAAATGATGGTATGGAAAGAACATGGATTTCAGAGGTGAATAATTTAAATGTGTTCTATCACATTTTCACTGTGTGTGTGCATGGGTTAGTAAAATGCATTCTGGGAGGTGATCCTAACATTTCTCCTTTTGTCCTTCTAGTCCTTACCTTAAACAATAATTCATCATGTGGGAACCCATCAAACCATTTGATCTTGAATTGAAAGAAAAACAGAGATGATTTTTTTTTCATGGCCATGACATTGTCAGCCATGAACAGAAGGGCTAGCAATTCCGTTGACAGTTCATGAGGATGCATTGATCTTTTGAAGGAGTAAGTTGTTGTTTTGGGGCAATGGCCTGAGTTAGTGTGTTTAGTCTAAGACCTTGCAAGCAGGTAGCAATTTATGAGGGCCTATAAATATAGACAGTGGCAGTTTCCTCTAATGCTGCGTATTGCTGCCTGCCAAGAGACTCTGGCCAAGGGCTCATTACGAAGAGACCAACTGATTGAGAGAAAGCAGACAGGTCTCAACTCAGACTTATCTCAAAACCTGAAGCCAAAGTATAACAGCAAAGGTTCTGAAAGAGTCCAGCTGGAGTATGAGTGGTTTAGGTTTCTCAGATTATTTGGTCTGTCTCCGGGAAAGATTTTGTAGGGCAATAGCATAAGATTCTAGTGAGCTAATTTCCCTGCTACAGTAATAATTATTCCCAAACTCAGCACCATTATCTCCAACACCTATTACAAGTATTTACCACATAGTATATACTCAATAAGTACTTATCAACTATTGAAATCATGAATAGCCTGGTTTACTTACATCAGAAATGTTGGGGTTAAAAAACACTGGGTGTGAAACAAGTTATGTGATTTTTAAATAAATTACTTGATTCCTACCTCATTACCTCATTTCATCTTCCATATCAAGTGAATCATCAAGTCCTACCATTTTTCCCTAAATATTTACATTTTCCCCTGAATTATGGACCTCATCATCTCTTGCTTACTTTTCCTGACTTGTTCTCCTTCACCCACATTTTTCCTCCTCTGTATCCACCCTCCATAATGACCTGATCATGTCTTTCACTACTTCAAGCCTTTTAGTGGCTCCCAAAAAGGAAGGCCAGTTTCTTGGATTCAAATACAAAGAAGTCTACCTTGCACACTATGTTGCTTCTTCTAAGAGGCCTTGATGGGCCAGGACCACCCCACCAGGGCCATGAGTGAGCTAATTCTGTTCACTGATACAAGGATGGGTGAGTTGACTCTGTTCACTGGTACCTTTACCACTTTTCACCACCCACATACTAGTATACTCCCTTCTTCTCACCATTGTGCCAGGTATGGCCAGGAGCTCTCTCTCAACCTAGACTCTAGTCCTATTCACTAACAGGAAACCCAAATATCATTTCCAACGGCCCCCGGAAACTTTGCATTAAAAACAGAACTGTGGTGACTGATTCCACTTTACATTTAGCTTCCAGCAAAATTGTGCACTCTGAGTTTTAAGCACCGAGGGCCCAGTAAGTCCCCAAATACATTTTCCCAGGCACCTTTTCCCCTTAATTTTTCTAACCTCTTACTATCATGGGGGAAATTTAATCCATGTGTTTCTGGTTCATTTATACTTAACTCATCAAAATGTTGTGCCGTAAGAGCGATTTGATGTCAAAAGAAACCTTGTGGGCCTTATTTATACACATCTTTTCTTTGAACCAGGAAGTTAAGGTTTGCCAGAAAAAGCAGAAATCAACCCTTTAAAGGCTCCTTCTTTTTTCTAAAGTGAAACTTTAGAACTTCTTACAATGTGAGAACCTCTAAACCCAGAACGTTGGGCTTTTATTGCTTAGACATCAGCGTGGCCTCTAATCCTTTTTCCTTTCTCTCCTTACCCTTTGCCAGACAGTGTGCCGCCATTCTCAAAGAAATATTTGAGAAACAAAGAGTTAATTGAGGAAATGTGTGTAGAGCTGGGGGTAAAAAAAAATAGTGACATGAAATTTCAGAATCCTGAAACTCAAATCAAGTAATTGATTATGGGGAACCCCATATCATGTGTGATAAACACATTTCCTCTGGCTTACCCTGAAGACTTCAATTAAATGTTTTGTAATTGGGATAACTTTATCAATTGCCCTAGAAGAGTGCTGTCCAGAAGAACATTTAGCAATGATGGGAATTTTCTGTACATGTGCTGTCCAATACACTATCCATATGCAATGATAGAGCACTTGAAACATGACTTCTGTACTTGAGAATCTGAATTTTTTATTTTATTAATTTTATCTAAATGAAGTTTAAATTTAAATAGCCACCTTTGGCAAATGGCTACCATATTGGACAGTGCAGTTCTAAACTCCACAGTGATGAAAGAGCCACAGCATCCCCAGTGTTCTAGCTAACTCTTCAAATGCACAGGGCCTTTATGATGCAGCATGAATCAATTCTTAATATCCAAGAAGTAAATATAGGACTTTCTTAACAAGGGTAGAAAAACCTAATTCAAGCAATAATAAATATAAAGATGCATTGACAGAATAGTTTGAACAATCTTTTTTGAATAATAGAATATTCTCTTAAAAATATTAATTCTGTTGTATGGAAAACAGACCCAGATAGCTTTATGATAACTGTGATCGGAATTTTTAAAAAATGCTTCTTTGGGAGTTAGTTCCTATGAGATGGTCTATACTGCAGATCTATGTTGTGTTCCTTTAATCATCTTCAAATTGTTGATGAGACAGATGGATGATACTTTGGAAGGATGTGAACTTCAAGATGTAATAGTCCATGTTCCCATCGATATGCTTGAAGATAACTGGAAAGGTTCATGACCATTTCTAATAGCTGAAAGAATACCATGTCTTAAAGATGGCTAAGGTCTATGCTATGAAGCTTCATTTTCAAAAAATTGAAAGCTAAAAAGGGGAAGAATAAGAGCCAATATACTGTTGGACTATTTTAGAGAAGAAAGCTTTTCTGAGGGGCCTACAAGCAGGAGAGAATTAGGTATATTGCTGTGGCTAGTGGCTAGAGTAAAAACCACATACACAAAAAGTCTTTATTTTCAACTTCAAAATTTTCTTTTTACCTAATCACTAAGAGGTAAGAACCCTTGGAACAATCCAATCCTCCACAGGGAACCTCTCATACTCCATTTAAAAAATTAAAATTAGCCTGCCTTTTTTCTCTACACATTATAATTCTGGCCAAATTGTAGAAAATATGCTGACTAGTTTTGGTTAGTAAATATTTGGAAAAATCTCAAAATCATTCATTAGGAAAAGTGGAAGTTATTTGAAATGCTTTGAGATGTTGAATAAGAATTACAATTATGCCTGAGTCACAGGGACTCATGAGTCACGTACCCCCTGACTAGATCCTAATGAATTAAATAACTGTTCCTTGAGTTCCTATCTTATTCGAAGCACATGATAAAAGCAGCTTTTGTTAACTATCTCCAAATGTTGTTAATTCATCCATCTATTAATGCAACAGCAATTTTTGAGACTTTGAGCCTTGTGTTCTGCTATGCTGCTCCAAAGAAAAGATGATCTGTGGACTGGAGACTCAATCATTAGTCTCACTAGATTAAAAATCTGGACTGCTGACTCTCAATGTTACTACTTGGTTATGTCAAAGAGCACCAACTAGGCAAGCTTTTTTAACATATACCTTGGCTATCATCAAGGTTCAGTTTGTATTCCTTTCCCAGTTAGCAATGACAATGGAGATCAGATGACTGCTGTGCTGGGCTGTGCTGCCTCATGTTCCCCCTGGGTGTCACTATTATGGAGTCTATGAATGAAAACTGTTTCAAAGAGGTCATCCTATATAATAAAAGGCTAATATGCAAATCAACTGAACAGCAGAACGACCAGTCACTATGACACACACTGACCACCAGGGGGCAGACGCTCAATGCAGGAGCTGTCCCCTGGTGGTCAGTGTGCTCCCACCGGGGGAGTGCCACTCAGCCAGAAGCCCTGAGCCAGGCTTACAGCTGGTGAGTGCAGCGGCAGTGGCAGGAGCCTCTCCCACCTCCGTGGCAGCGCTAAGGGTGTCTGACTCCAAGAGGGTGCAGGCTGGGCTGAGGAACCCCCCCCCCCAAGTGCACAAATTTTGTGCACTGGGCCTTCAGTATGTTATACTACGCGTGCCAGTTGCTGGATATCTTCCAAAATGGCATGTCCCCATCACACTGGGTGGTGAAGGGAAGTTCTTTGAAATTACGCTAGAAAATAATAGTCACTACTTCCTATAGATCCCTACTTGTTGATAAGAATGTTTTTGTTCCTATGTTGTCTACTCTCTGGGTACTATATTTTGGAGATTTTCAGGTTGGGTCTGCTATTAGGATTGGATCTTGCATCACTAAGTGAAAAAGATGTGTCAGACACTGTTCTAAGTGGTTTACCTGTGTCTATTTTCTTAATTCACTCCATAAAATTCTTATGGATTTTGTTATTTATATTTATATTTTTTATTCATGTTTTACAAAAAAGAAAACTGAGGTTAAGAGAGGTTAACTTTCCAAATTTACTCTGCATGTAATTAAAGGAGCCAAAGGATAGCCTTAATGCTTGTCCTGCTGTAGCCTAAACACATGCTATCAATCACTCCTCTATCCTGCTACTTCTTAGGCTCAGTAAAAAGTCTTCTTAGAGAAAAGTATTAAGGTGACATACTTTTTCAGATAATATGTTGAGAGAAGCCATTTCTGGAAAATTTGTATTTCTAGGGGAAAAAATACTAATTTATGCCAAAATATAGTAAATATTTTGCTAATATCCAATATGAATATTTTTGGAGAGCTGTGCGAACTCTTGTTATAATGCTGATACAGGGACATATACTGAGGATTAATATATTATTGATGAATACCAAAAAAGGAGAACACTGATAAAACAACTAGCTAAAAAAACTATAAAAATAACTAATATCTATTGGATGCTTTAAATATATGCCACTTTGTCCCCATTATCTGAGAGTACAGAAAAGAAGTCATGGCCAGTCATTTATAATGGTATAGGCTGAATCAAACCTAGTTCTACCTAGCTTTAGAGTATGTTCTATCAACACTCTACTGTACCTCCTTAAAATAACAGGTGGGTACACCTTATAGGAGGGCAAGAACTGTGGAGTTGTTGCCTGCAAACCTATGTACCTTATTTTCTGAGTAATAGCCCACTGGGTATTTCAAAGTATAATGTGGATGTGCCCTCAGCAGAATTCATTACCTAACTAGGGCCCACAGTCACTGCTCCTAGGTGGAAAAGAAATAAAATTTTGCAGCTGTACAGTGAGTTCCTGACTCAGCAAATAATAAATAGCTATTTGACAGACCCTTAACTTCTTTACAGCAGTGGAACATGACACTGGAGAGGGGAAAAAAAAAACTTAAGGAGAGTAGGAGAAAGAGCAACCTGATTTAACATCGTCATTTGTATTCCTCGTAAAGATCTTAAGGCCTGAGACACACATCAGAAGGTCCAAGGGTCCTCATCATCTATGGCTTGAAGTTTAATGCTATTGCCAAGCACCAACTGGCATCGGTAACTGTTACCTACAAAACTGATGGAAAGTGCGTACTAAGGGGCATTCATCCATTCGGCAGGGCCGTAATTTTATGAAAGGTAGTTAGCATTGGCAGGTGAACCATAATATATCTGACCTTCAATCATGAATCAAACCAGTAGGTAGAAAAACCATTGAACAATATATTTCCTGCCACTAGGTTGCCCATAAACTACAGCACACTTCCCTGGGCAATCACAGATGGATAAAACAGCGTGCTATTTATATCATCCCTGAACCTTTGGGTTAGAGTGGAATGAAAAGCTTTGGTAATCTTTTCACCCCAAAAAGCTTTGCTCCTTGGGCATCCTGACATGTCAGCAGCTGTATTAATGCCATAGCTGCAAACCAACATCTGAAACCACAGACTGTCCTAAAAAATAGAAGGCAGCATTCAATAGAAATAGCTTTTCCAAAGCTTCATATGAAATGGCCCAAGTTTAATGATCCAAAGAGAGAGACTTATTGGTTGGTTTCTTACCTTATCAAAGGCAATGAGATGTTTACAACTTGTATTTTTTTGCCCTCCCTCATTCATCAAAGCTGCACTTCTCTGTACCAGAGTTCATAATTTCAATAGATGGGTTTTGTGTCTTTATCAACATTTTGTTGGCTAGGTGCTATGTGCAGGTGCTGATGATACAAAGACAAATAAGACTACTCATGTCTAGCCATTTAAAGGCTTCCATGCAAGAAAATGAAGATTTATATTAGAGAGTCATTCATTTGATTTTTAAGTTTGTGCAGCATATCGGGAGACCTAAAAAAGAGTATTCACTTCTTTCTGACAGTGTGACAGGAAAAATCTTCACAGAGGTGGTAGAGTTTATCTGAGTGTTGCAAAATGTGTTTGAGATTATCTAGTAGAAATGTGAGACTTGAAAGTCATTTCAGCAAAGGAAGCTACATGAGCGATGGCAGACTCATAACATGTTAGGGAAGCTGTCAGCAGTTGGTCTAGCTGCAGAGAGCCTGTGACATGGGTGTGTATGAGAATGCTGAAGGGTCTGGGGTTGGATCATGGAGAGGTTAGGCTACTGGATATAATTCTGTGATTCTCAGGGGAGCCACATGAAATTACAGATAACTGGCCTCACGCTAGGAGACTATGATTTACTAAATCCAAGGCGTGAGCAGAAAACCTGAATTTTCTTTTTTTTTCTTTATTGATTAAGGTAATACATATGTGTCCTTATTCCCCCTTTGCCCCCCCTCCACTCATGCCCTCACCCCCTGGTGTCTGTGTCCATTGGTTATGCTTATATGCATGCATATAAGTCCTTTGGTTCTTTTTTTAAAGTATATTTTTATTAATTTCAGAGAGGAAGGGAGAGGGAGAGACAGAATCATTGATCAGCTGCCTCCTGCACACCCCCTATTGGGGATCAAGCCCACAACCTGGGCATATGCCCTTGGCCGGAATCAAACCTAGGACCCTTCAGTCTGCAGGCTGATGCTCTATCCACTGAGCCAAACTGGCTAGGGCAGAAAACCTGCATTTTCAACAATGTTCCCCACCACCTCCAACTACTACTATTGATACAGTGTTTGAAGAGTTTTAGCAAAGAAGAAACATGATCTGATTTATGCTTTATTCCAGGAATAGACTGGAATTTGAATTTGAAGTGATAAGGACTGATGCCAAGGAGACCCTCTTATGTATGTAATCATTATATAGCCATACTTCAGGAATGAGAAACTGCTGGCCAGAGAGTGTAAGCAACTACCCCAAATCAGTACGGATGGTAACAGAGGCAGAATTTGAAACCATATCTTTCTGATTCAGAAATCTGGGCTCTTTTATTATACTACTAGAGGCCTGGTGCACAAAATTTGTGCATGGGTGGGGGGTCCCCTCAGCCCAGCCTGCACCCTCTCCAATCCGGGGTCTCGGGGATCAGGCCTAAACCAGCAGTCGGACATCCCTCTCACAATCCTGGACTGCTGGTTCACCTGCCTGCCTGCCTGGTCGCTCCTAACTGCCCCCCACTCCAGGCTTGATCGCCGCTCACTTCCTCTGCATGCTGGCCTGATCACCTCTAAATGCCCCCCTGCCAGCCTGGTTGCCCCCAACCGCCCCCCTCTCAACTGCCCCCTCCCTGCCAGCCTGGTCGCTCCTCACTGCTCCCAACCATTGGCCTAGTCACCCCTTACTGCCCCCTTGCTGGCCTGGTTGCCCCCAACTGCCCCCCCGCCAGCCTAGTCACCCCTCACTGCACCCCCTGCCAGCTTAATTGCCCCCAACTTCCTCCCCCACTGGCCTGGTCACCCCCAACTGCACCCGCCCCCCGCCAGCCTGGTTGCCCCTAACTGCCCCCCCGCCAGCCTGGTTGCCACTTAGTGCCCCCTCTGCCAGCCTGGTCACCCCATGCACCCTGCTTGTTTAGTCATTTGGTTGTCCCTCAATAACCCCCTCGCCGGCCTGGCGCCCCATACAGCCTGCTTGTTCAGTTGTTTGGTCATCCCTCACTAACCCCCCCACCCCACCAGCCTGGTCACCCCACGCAGCCTGCTGTTCAGTCGTTTGGTCATCCCTCACTAATCCCCCTGCTGGCCTGGTTGCCTCATGCAGCCTGCTTGTTCAGTTGTTTGGTCATCCCTCACTAACCCCCTTGCCGGCCTGGTCATAGGCAGCCATCTTGTGAGGGCGTGAGAGTTATTGCGTATTACCTCTTTATTATATAGGATGATGTACTGTACCCCATTGCTGCAGGAATGCTGTTAACACATTGTGTGTGGATCATGAGCATTCTCGTGTTTTCATATTACACAGTGTTTTACATAAATGTTAAAGGCACGCCTTAAAATTAAATACCCATTTCATTTTGAAGTTATTTATTACATGTTCTTACAAGCTAATATCTTTTTAAAGTATGATACTTTGTAAAAAGTTTTTTGTACTCGTTCAATAGAAACTTATCTGGCCACTGGGTAAAGCTAGCAATAAAACTACTGGTGTGCAATGTGTTAAGATGGCTAAGTCTCAGCAATAGAGCCCAGTTCCAACCAGGGTGTCTCTGTCCTATGATCACTGGTGCTTTTTATCTCAGGAGCTTCATCTGGGCTTGTTGAGGAGAGAGAACTGATGTTGCTTGATTTTATATCTTTAGCTTAACAAGGCCAGGCACAAAGAAGTTACTCAATGATTACTTGTTGAATGAATGAATGGCCCAGAGAGATCCATGTACACATGTACATTTTTGTCTGAATAACTCTCTGCTACCAACCAGCATACCACTTTTCATGTGATGTGGCCCAAAGGACTCTTCATGTCAGTGTATGTGGCACCCTGGAGGGAAAATAACCTGCACTGTGTATGCAAAGGGCCTATTTTTGCCTGAAGGCCCCTATACCTTTAACATCCTGGTGCCTTCCTCTCAAAGACAAACACAAAAGACCCTTTGGACAGGAAGCACATATTCAGAAGCAAGGGCACACCCTTCAAAACAGAAGTGTTCTTTTCTTCAATCAATCCATTTCTGTCGATGTCTGCCAAACATTGCTGGACTCTGAGCAATCTAGAAGTGTCCAGGACTATTACCCCTTAAGGATGGCACAAAGCTAGTGGGGAAAAAATAATCATAATAGCTAACATGCATTGAGTGCTCAGCATCTGTACTCCATTAAAACTCTAAGGAATTTTATAAGATATATGGCATTATCCTATTAATAAAAGGCTAATATGCAAATTGTCCCCTAAACCGGGAGTTCAACCAGGGGGCAGGGCCAGCTGGCCAACCGCCCATGTCCCCTCCCCCTGGCCAGTCCGGCCTGATCAGCCCCGATTGGGGCAGGCCGGTGGGACCCCACCTGTGCACGAATTCGTGCACTGGGCCTCTAGTATATATATGCATGCCTCAGCGAACATTAGGACCGAACAACTGGAATGACTGGTTGACCAGTTGCTATTACACACAATGACCACCAGGGGGCAGATGCTCAATGCAGGATCTGCCCCCGGTAGTCAGTGTCCTCCCACAGCAAATCTCCCACGGCTGGCCCACAGTGTTGGCATCCAAAGTCTGTTCCTCCTATGCCTGGCCTGTGACCATCGCCTCGTCTCCCGACCTTGCCGGGGCCTTCAGCCCTGGGCTGGGGGGTGCAAACCAGGGGTAGGTGGAGGGGGCTGAGGGCCAGCTCCCTCCTCAGGGCCAGTGGCCAACCTCCCATGCCCTGCCCCTCCCCTCAGCTGGCAGGCCCCAGTCAGCTGATTAGCCCTGATCACTGGCCACGTCTAGCGACCCCACCTGTGCACAAATTCATGCATTGGGCCTCTAGTCTTATTATAAAACAAAATTCAACCTAGTAAATTTGAAGATCTAATTGGCTTTATTAAGTGACGCAGGAATCTGGCAGCATCTCATCTAGCAACTAGAAGGGCACTGGGAGGGGTTGTTTTTTTTTTTTTAAAAAAGGAAGGTTATATAGCAAGAAGGGTGGAGTAAGAGAACTATAAACAAAAGTAAAAGAGAAAAAGGACTATTTTTAGACCAGGATATGTTCTTTTGTGACGAATGAAACAAGATTTTTTATCATGCAGATTCGGGAATAGAGAAGGCCCATGTGACAGATTACCTTTCTAGTACTTGACCAGAAATTTCCAGACTGGTTATGATTACATTTCTGGGAGAGGTTGAAACTGAAATTAGATCAGGTATTATATGTAGGTTTGGTATCATGGGCTTTTAGCACCAGTGTGTCCATTTGGGATCTGTGGTTTTCTCTTTAACAATCTATACAGTATCAGTGGTGAGAAAGCTCAAGAAAATTGAATAATTTGCTCAAGGTCACACAGGGCTTATACATAGCAGACCCCAAGTCACAACTTATGGGCATCTAACACCATAATCCATGTGCTTATTTGGGATTACGCAGCCTCCCAATAATAATTCCATAGACTACTCTGTGCACATGCTATTGAGGGCTGCTAGAGCCACGTTGTCAAAAACTGGACTGCTTGGGCTCAATCCTTGCCTGTGCTACTGGCAACATACTTACTCTGGGTCCCTATTTCTTTACTCATAAACATGGACAAGAGTGGTACCTAAGAGAATTGTTGAGAATATTATAAGTTCAATAAGATGCTCAAAATATAAATTTAGTAAGTGTCCTATAAATGTTAGCCCTAGTCACTAGGGCAATGATTTATCACTCTGCAACTTTTGTTGATGGTCCTGTTTGTTGGGGTAAAACAAACACCAGAATATAGAGAAAGATTTCTTTCCCACACATCTGGAGGACTGAATTACCAACCTTCCTAAATCAGAAAGCAACATTAGACTCAAGCTATACTCACACACAGAGTGGTTAGGAAAGAGAGTTGTCACCACCTGAAACCTGTCTTTCTCATTTAGGAACCAGGTAAAAACAAACCTTCCCACTAAATCTACTCCACCATTGGTTTTTTTTCTCATAACCCAGACATGAAATGCTGAGCATCTACTAAGCAAATATTTTCAGAGGAAAGGTCAATGTTTATTAAGCATGTCACCAGCTCAAGTGATTTTATAGAAAATCAGCAGATTCAATTCACACTAGGGCTTTTAAAATTCCCAGAAACATTATATTGTTTTTAAAGAATTCTAACTTAGCTTATTTATAGATTATTGCTCAGGATGACTTTTAAAAATGTCTGGACCTTTATTTGTTTCTTGCTGTAATACACTGAATTGTCACCCCTCTATGGGACTAAACAATAATAATGAACAACCTAAAGCAGGTCCCAGCAAAACAAATGGACAAATTTCATTCCAGAAGTTGAGTAGAGACTTTCAAGTATATGCAGAATTAGCAGAATTTTTGGAACCTTCAGGCTGAAGAATTTAAGCTGCCCTTCAATCATGAAAGCTCTGACAGAAGACAAATATGTAAAGGTGCATGTATGAACATGTATGTGAACGTGCATATAGGCATATCATGTACACACATGGAGATACACCCAGATACTGCAGTCAGACTCATTTGGAGCCCTCTGTGTATGTGGAGGAGGGCGAGAAGCCAAATCACAAAGAAGGGAATGTTAGTTAAGAGGTCATCAGAGAATCCGAGTTAGTGAATTAGATGAGATTGCTGGTGACAATAATCAGACTGGC
>NW_005871914.1:136960-165162 GCF_000147115.1 Myotis lucifugus
GGTGGCCACACAGAGTCTTTGGAGGCCACCCACAGGAACTACCATCCAGTCTCCTCAGGGGAAGATTCAGCCCCCCTCACCCCATTTTACCCTCTCATCACCCTCTCTACCTCTGCCACTGGGCTCTTCTCCTCAGGCAGCTAACCCCTTGGTGGAGCAACCAAACAGTGGGAGGTGCTGTAGAGGCAAGGCATGTAAACTGGAGGTACAACTATGATATTCTATCTATTTTTAAAAATATATCTCACTAGTCCCTCTCTTATAACCAAGGTGCTCAATAAATATTTGTTGAATGAATGTTGAATGAGGGTAGAAAATAACTCAAGGGTCATGGGACAGCTTCATGAATTTCAGTTTTATTTCATTTATCTCTTTGAAAAACACTTTCAAAAAGGCAATATAAATGACATTGGATTCAAATGAATGATGTTTGACATTATATAAAGCAGCGGTTCTCAACCTGTGGGTCCCGACCCCTTTGGCGATCGAACGACCCTTTCACAGGGGTCGCCTAAGACCATCCTGAATATCAGATATTTACATTATGATTCATAACAGTAGCAACATTACAGTTATGAAGTAGCAATGAAAATAATTTTATGGTTGGGTCACAACATGAGGAACTGTATTTAAAGGGCCAGAAGGTTGAGAACCACTGCTAAAGAAACAAAGCCACGAGTCCCAGGATAGTATAATTTGTGATTTCTCAATGATATCCTTAGGATAATTATAGTGAATATTGTGTTACAATAATGCTAGTTTCTATAAGCAATACATCCCAAGTTTCAATGGTTTAACCCAATAAAAATTTATTCCTCACTCATATAAGAACCCAACACTTTTGTTCCCATTTGGCATGCACTTTTCCTCCATGTAGTAATTCAAGGACCCATTCCCCACAGTCTTATAGCTCTGGTATTACACAGAACCTTGGAGTCAGATAAGGGAAAAGAAGGGAGAAAAAAAATAAACTTCTTTAAAACACTGGCCCAGAGCAAACACATCTCTTCCACTCACATACCACTAGAGATGTAGATCATAGCCAGTTTACACAAGGGAAGTTGAAAATATAGTTCCTAGTGGGGTAGCTGCCTCCCAACAACTTTGTAATATAGAAGGGAAAATATTACTTTGTGGTAAACTCTACAATTCCTGCATATGCCTAGATTCCCAAGGGGGAATGGAACTTATCACTATTCTAGAAACTATATTAGATTCTTCTTATATATTAATTCAATCTTTCTAAAATCTCTGTGAATTATTATTTTGACCTATGAGAAAGAGAAATTGAGACTGCAAGGGGGAGGGCATGACTAACCCCAGATAATATAGCTGGTTGGTGATAGAGCGTGGATTTAAAGCTAATACCATCATTTCTAAAGCACATCTGCTATCCACTGAATCAAAGGTTTCAGATCAGCAAGGCTTTGCATGTTTCTCCAAAATAATATGGGTTTTAGATGAATTAGCACTTTACATTATTGGATTGGACTAAGCTTTAAAATATATTGGGCCCCATCTTTGACCTTAATGAAACAGAACCCCAGGCCTGTGCCCATGCTCTTTCTCTAACCGTGAGCTCGCTGGGTGCGCCCCTGCCTGCCTTGTATGTTCCAGGGACTGTGATGTCAGAGGCCTGGGAGCATGAGAGATCCCCATGGTCTCTTCCCTTGAAGTTTCAGCAATTTGAACAGCTGTAATTCAACAAAGGAGTCTCTGTTCAGTGCACAAACATGTCTGAGAGATCTGCATATTTGAAACATCTAAGGTGGACAAGTGGGAGCAAACCGGGAAGGCAAGAAGGGAGAAGAGCTCAGAGGAGCCAGTGACACAGCCCTGCAGCCCAGGGCTCACTGTGGGACTCAGCCCAGAGCGGGGAGGAGTCGGTTGCGGTTGGCACTCCCTTCCACTGAGAGGAGCAAAGAGATTGAGTGAGCATCCTTAATGCAGGAGTGGGCAGTATGCGCTGCAGCTGAGACCAGTGACCTGGGCGGGATGAAGCACAGACGTGTGGCTTTGGTTGTCTGGCAATTGGCAGTGCAGACAACGAAACAAAGCCACAGAGCCTGGTCTCCTTCCCTTGGCCATTCAGAGCTCACTTTTCCTGAGAGAGAGAGAGAGAGAGAGAGAGAGAGAGAGAGAGAGAGAGAGAGAGAGAGAGAGAGATACTAGTGCCAAAAGATGGGGCAGGTCTTTGCCTTAGCACTATTTATGGGAAATTTGTGCTGTGATATGAAGAAATGGAGAATGGAGGGTGTGAGATGAGGTGATGTAGAGAAGCTTGCAGTTATAGAACCAGAAAAAATGGAACAAAAAATGGAGATAGATGAGTTAGCAATGTGTCACTAAACAAATCAGTAGAAAGAGGAGCTGCTTTGTCATTTAAATTGCTAATGCTAAACTTCTGCTGGATTATTGATTGGATGATTCCCCAAATACGATTTCTCCATAGGACTTCAAGAAAATAGACAGGATGGGACAAAATAACTTTACATAGGGTGTGTGTGTGTGTGCCTCTTCTCCTACAATTTGCTTCAAACTTGAACTACCATCTTATTTTCAATATCAATGGCATCACTTAATAAAACTGATTTAATCCTACAGTCATAGAAAGGAATAGTTGGGACACAGCACTTGGCCTCATTTCTCTACATTATAAGTGATGGAAAAGGAAAGCCAACAAGTCTATACAAAACCAGAAACTCCAAAACATGGTTTATGAAGGAAACAAAAGTACAGCATTATTATGGACTGAATTATGCCACCCCAACATTCGTATGTTGAACACCTAACCCCCAGTACCTCAAACTGTGATTGTATTTGAAGATTAGGGCTTTTAAATAGGTGATTAAGTTAAAATGAGGCTGTTAGGGTGGGCTCCAATGCAAAGTGACTGGGGTCTTTATAGGAAGAGAAAATTTAGGCACAAGGAGAAATACCAGGAATTCATGTGTATAAAGGAAAGACCAAATGGAGACACAGTGAGGAAATGGTCATCTACCAGCTGAGGAGAGAGGCCTCAGAAGACATCAACCCTGTTGCCACCTTCCCTCATCCAGGACTGTGGGAAAAACTGTCTCTTGTTTAAGCCCCCTAGTCTGTGGTATTTTGTTATGGCAGCCTGAGCAGACTAATAGAGTACATGCTTATATTTATACTTATATTCTCTCTCTCTCTCTCTTTCTCTTTCTCATTTAAAAAGGGGGGTAAGAGATCAACTGAAGGACTTGTATGCATGCATATAAGCATAACCAATGGACATGAGACACTGGCGGGTAGGGGAGGCCAGGGGGATGTCAAGCGGGGGACGGGGGGAAGGAGACATGTAATACTCTTTGTAATACTTTAAGCAATAAAACAAAATTTAAAAATAAAATAAAAAGCACTTCCATGCAGATTACTGTATTTGCTTTTCACAGCACCCTAGTTAAGAAGGCAGGTCAACCATTTACCTCATTTCATGGACAAAGCAACTGATGTTTGAGCTCATAAATTACTCATAGGAAGAAGCTGAACTAGAGTAATCCCAAGCCTAGTGCCCTCTACAGTGAACCCAACTATCTGTCAGCACCACAGATATTTATGGTTTACATGTCATAAATATGGGAAACAAAAGGGGAATAAATATCCAATTGACTAGTAAAAGAAATAAAAAATACATAGATACATACATAAATCATAGCATCAACCATAGACAACCAGTAAAATAATACCCCAAACCTAAAGCCTGTTCATCCTAAGCATTGGCATTCTTATGATGCCAAGGGTCTTCTAGGTCCTACTTTCGCTCTTCAAAATCAGGTGGAGAAATATTTTCTAAACATTAGCAAGACCTAGTAATGTCTTGCTCCTCTTAGCCTTCATGTGGTTTGTTCAGACCACTGGGCTTGAGGACTCTCTGAAACATGGTGGCTTACATGATGGAAATGTGGCCTTTACTGGAGCCCGTATATGTAGGAATTGTCAGCGTCCTTTTGATAATGTCAAGGATCAAATTCTTTACCAGGAGTGTTAGCCTTTCCTTTTTGTGGAAAAAAAGGTGATAGTGTATGTGTGCCAAGCATTGTGATTCTCACCCTAGATGCCAAGACAACCACACACAAGGTCACTCATGCGGCTCTCTCGTTAATGAAGCCTGCCTCCTGTACATAAATCCATGATGAAAAAGACCATATGCTGTTATATATCAACATAAATTTTCCAAACAAATGTTCATGTCTTTGCAGACACAAGGCTTCTGTTCCTCAATCCAAGTAAGGAAATAATATTTTTATACGGGCATACAGTAATAAGACCTAGTTACCTTCAAATTCTTACACTTGCAGCTCTCTGCCAACTGTTCCCTGCACCACCACCAACAGGTGCTCCAGCATAAACCATTTGGATAAGAAGATGTGCATCTAAAATGCCTTCAGCTGGTGATTTTAAAAAGCAACTCATTTTTTTTAGAAGAAATAACAGCTTCTCATAAATATCCCAGCCCTTTAATGATATTCTGGAAAGGTTGTGACAGAAAACCCCTGCACTTGGTGAATTATGTAAAACAGCAAATAGCTTCAAACATTGTTTATCGCTCAGCTCTATCTCAAGTTGGATCTAACTGAAGTGCATGGGCACACATTTAGCCAAATCTGAAACATAACTTCAGAACCATATCTTTTGCACCTCTCAGGTTATTCCATGAATTTAAAGGGAAGGCACAGAGGTGGCAGAAGCAATGTGGTACTAAAATTTTTTTGGATTGAGAAGCCATGGGTTATGGTAATTTACTGGCTACATGAGCCTTGAGGAAGTCACATAACTTCCTTGATCCTCAATTTGTCACAATAGTGACTCAACGTGTTTTACAAGTCCTAAGTAATTTCCAGTTTATGTAGCACCTCATCTCAGAAATCAACTCTTCATTTGGAAATGAAAGCTTCTTATTATCATCTTAGCTAAATGATATCTGATGATAGTTTGAGGATCAAGGGATTCATACATTGTAGGTACAAGGTATGCTTACTTTATCTGTATGAAAGTTCTTCCATATACATGGAAATGTTCTGGAAGGCGTGTGACTGGAGTTTTGATGGATAGAACACAGCTTACATTTTTTAAATTGTATACCTTTTGCATATGCATTTTTAATGAGAACAATGCCAGTCTTATAGATAATGCTGTAATGGAGAAAAAGATTTGGACCTGAGGACAAAATGGGGCTGGGGAAAAGAAAGGCACAAGACCACTTCCCAACATTTATGAGGAGGAGGACAGTCCTATTTTGTGGATTGAAGCATGAAAAAAAAGAGAAAGAATATTGTTTCCTGTACTTGCTGAATTTTTGTTTTCTCAACTCATTGATCTTAACACTCAAGTCCAAGTCAAGATTCTATGGATTATCTCCCTCAGAGGCAGAGACCTGCGGGGTAGCAAGACAACAAGGCTTTTAGGGTGGTTTCCCCACCAGTGGCAACCTCTGCTCCTGGGATAGTGGTGGACAATTCTGTTTTGATCCCCAGAAGCAGGGCTGACCATTTGAACATTGTGGTGGTTCTCTAGGTTGTGTCATTCACATGAGAGTCCATGTGAACAGTGCTACCCGCCCCCCCCCCACCCCAAATCTGTACTGCCTACACGGCAGCCCTCCAACCAGAAGGATCATGGATGTGGACCAGCATAGTACAGCAATTTCACAGACTAAAGGCCACATTGCAACCCAGGCTGGAAGTTCATTCCCTGTTCTGAATGCTGTTTACAATTATACAGAGAGACACAGTTTCCAATACAGTGCACCAGAGGCTATGTAATAACTCCAAATGACAGCATAAAAATACATAAACTCATGTAGTGCCTGCAATTCAAAAAGTCCCTCAGTTTGGACAATATGAATGAATCATTAAATTCACCCAGTGAAACAGAATTTCCAAAAGTTCAACCATCATTTTAATTAAAGTTCGAAAGAATTCAAGTCCTAATATTCCCTCTCCTGATTTTCTTTCCTGTTCAGTCCCAATTCGTGGGGGTAGAATATTGTTTCTTCCGTAGCTGCAGTTTCCAAAGGCTTGAGGTTGAGTCACTATAACGACGCCCCCCCCACCCCATTTCTCACAAGCCTCACCTTTCAGAGTCTAAAGCATTAATAAGGTACAAAAGATTATTTAAGCATCTGAGACTTTTTTAAATCCCACATGCAAATCCCAGTCTCAAACCACTTATCTTAAGCAAAATGATGTTGACAGAGCCAGGCACATAGCACATTTTAGAACCAAGCACATTATCATCAACAGCCAAAGACCATGGCAGACCTTTGGTTTTACTGCCTGGTGGACAGGAAACTGCATGTAGCCCGTGATGAGGAGGAGTGTTGGGGGAGGAGTTTGAGATTGCAGAACAGAGACAGATGGTATTTTATTTCCATCATACTAGACTAGAACAAAACAAGGATTGGTTTTACAATGTGGATCTAAGCTTATTGGGAAGTCGTGTTCTAGTTGATAGCAAAATGGTCAATAAAATGTGAAATTGGACATTTTAGTACAATTAATTTTCAGATAACTTTAGGGGAGATTCCTTGGCTGACTTTCTTGAACTTTATAGTGCCTAGAAAAGCATTATCACACATTAGGTACCTTTAATATTTCTTGAAAAAAACAACAACACACACCTTTATTAGAATGCACTTGCCTATTAACAGCTTCTTCACAAATTAGGATCAAGTTCGGAGTCATTACATAGTTTTTAACCAAATTTAAGGATAGTCAAGTTCTTTTTTTTTTAAATATATTTTTTATTGATTTTTTACAGAGAGAAAGGGAGAGAGATAGAGAGTTAGAAACATCGATGAGAGAGAAACATCGACCAGCTGCCTCCTGCACATCTCCTACTGGGGATGTGCCCGCAACCCAGGTACATGCCCTTGACCGGAATCGAACCTGGGACCTTTCAGTCCGCAGGCCGACGCTCTACCCACTGAGCCAAACCGGTTTTGGCAGTCAAGTTCTTAATGTGGGAAATCTTGTACATGGTCACTAACTTTACTCTTCAAATGACAGTGCTCACCACCGGGCTTTTCAACTTGTCTCTGAGTTATTACATGCAGGGCATTGTGACAAGTGCTCACATATATTCTTCTACTTAACCTTGATGATTATGAATATCCTTTTACCAATAAGGAAACAGGCTCAGAGAAAAAGGCAACAACCCAAGATCACAAAGCTAGTAAAGAGAGGTGAGAGAGTTTGAACCCAAAGTTGAAATGATTTCAAAGCCCACTCTCTTAACCACATTGTTACCCTGTATGGACTACAGTAGCAGAAGTCTGACAAAAACACTTCCGCTGTTTCTAAAATATAACTCTGCCTCTTAGGCCATATGCTATACAGGTAAATTATATTTAACTACAGTTATATAATGCTTCACATGTAAAATGAAGAGGAGTGTATTTCAATTTCTGGAAATATGGTGGAATAGACAACCTGAAAATGCTGTCTCTTAAAGAATACCCAGATACTCAGCTTGAGAGAGGGAGTAGAGGGTGCTTTGAGTTGCCTGGTCTGGCAATAATGTGTGGAAGGAATTAGAGTAGGGTCAAATAGGAAAAAAATAGTCTTACCACAAAATATTTTTGTTCCTTTTCCAATACTATAGACTCAGAAAGTTTTCCAAATTGTCCAGGTAAGCCAACAGCTAGAAAAGATACCTATAAATGCATGCATGTGTAGATGTGTGTGTACATGCATCTCATTTCTGAGCAAAGTCTCATTTTTTGGTAAGTAGTGATATGTCAATTATCTTGTCCTGTTCATTTGAAAAATACCCCTTATTCACCTTCCCACCTGGCGTACTATTTCCCAGGTTCTCTCCTGCGTTACCAAATTCTAACACATATATTACACAGGATGCTAGGTAAAGGTCAATAGATGTCACTATGAAAAATATTTAAAAGAAAAATATACTGCCTCTAACTGCTTATTAGTGCAATATACAATACTCTACTTTGGATCCTTCAGTGGAGGAGACACGTGGTTCAGTCTACACATTGGCTGGTGAGTGTATTATTCCTGCCAAATCATCCAGTTGAGATAAGAACATTAATTTATTTGAGCAGACATGTGCCTGTATGGCTTTAACAAAACAGGCATATGCTGCTCTGATAAGTAACATAGCAAAGAAAGCACAATTAATGCCAGAACCTACTCTGGAACTTTTAAAAAGGACCATGGAAAATATTCTTCAACCTTATTTTTTGGTGGCATTTCATTTGTGCTGATGATCTATACCATTCCAGGCCAATATATTATCCTAATTAGTGTGAATCCAATGATGTTTTATGTTAGCTTTGAATTTCCTTCCTCTCTTTAAAAGATTTTCACTTGGGATTTTAGAGCATAGGTATAGTTCCTGTACATAGATTCCCTTTCTTTATCAAAGACATTGTGGGGAGTATTCTCTTGACAAAAGATTGGGGGAACCAGGTATTACTGAACTCCTCTGGCCAAATGCCATGTGTAATAGATCTTAATGAGATTACTATTATTCCAAGTCTAGCTCTCAGTTTTGTAAGTCTGATTTCCCCAGAATTGGTGACATTATTTTTGTAAAATAAAATATATTCTGCTATAAATGTAATACATATAGAACATTCAGAGATATATAAAAGTAGGAAGATGAAAAACCCTTAATCAGACTACTCCAAAATGACTACTAGTAACATTTTATGTGCCTTCATTGTGATAATAATTTTATGTATACTTTTCCAATATAATATGGCCAAAAATATATTGTATATGCTATTTTTGTGTTAATTTAATATATAAACATATTCCCATCCATTATGAAATATTTCAAACAAAAAATTTTAATGACTACAATAATGAAGAATATTATAACCTAAATATTTTCAGAGTTGGGTTGTTTCTAATATTTTGCTATGCTAATAAATGTAAATATTACCAACATAGAATTTCCAGATACCTACAGCTGTTAGCTGCTTATGAATCTTTTAAGGAATGTCTGTTGACATAGAAGCATATATGTATGTTTATCTATTTAATAAAATTGGCATGGTGATAACCATATTCTGAAACTAGTTAAAAAAAAGCAAAAATGAGAATTATAATTTTCATAGGAGGCCTATTTTGTGAGTAGGGGCACAGATTCTAGATCTAGGTTGCCTAAATTAAATTCTGACTTCAACATGTAATATTGTTTAAGTTATTTGCACCTCAGTTTTCTTACCCATAAAATAATAATAATAATAGTACCTACTTCATAAAACTTTTGTGAAGATGAAACAGCTTATAGTAAGCTTAATGCAGGTATCTGTTAATTTTTAAATTTTACTTTATAAGCATAATATTAGATTCCATAATATGGTTGTCACATTTTTTTATTCATGAACATTTATATTGTTACTAGAGGCCCAGTGCATGAAATTCGTGTGTTGGGGGGCGGTCCTCAGCCCTGCCTGCACCCTCTCTAATCTGGGACTCCTTGGGGGATGTCCAACTGCCTCTCACAATTTGGGACCACTGGTTCCTAACCCCTCTGCCTGCCTGCCTGCCTGATCACTCTAACCACCTCTGCCTGCCTGCCCCTAACTGCTCCTCTACTGGCCTGATTGCCCCTAACCACCTTGCCTCTGGCCTGATTGCCCCTAACGATTCCCTCCTCTGGCCAGTCGCAGGCACCCAGGACCCAGGCCAGCTTTGCCCAGGCCGGCCGCAGCTGCAGGGGACCGTGGGTGGTGGCTTTGCCTGGGCTGCAGCCGCAGGTGCCTGGGACCATGGGACGGGCGGCTTGTCCTTCTCCCAGGCCACAGCCGCAGGCACTGGTACCCGGGACCATGGGGCGGGCAGCTTGTCCCTCTCCTGAGCCACAGGTGCAGGTGCTGGTGCCTGGGACCATGGGGCGGGCGGCTTGTACCTCTCCCAGGCCACAGGCACAGCCACTGGTGCCCAGGACCACAGGGTGGGCAGCTTGTCTCTCTCCTGGGCTGCAGCCTGACTGGTCCTCATTCCTCTCTCATGAGCTCATTTGTGCCTGGCTGGTCCCCATTCCTCTCTCCCCAGTGTTGAGTGTCTGAGCCATTACGGTGTGAAGGTGTGAGGGTGTGATGACCATTTGCATATTAGCTCTTTATTATATAAGATCATTCATAGTCTATTTCATAAAAAATTCAGTAAACATTCTTGTAAATATATTGTTTATAGATGTGTGAATGTATGTTTTGCATCTGTAGTTAAAATTTCTAAAAAGAAGATTGCTGATAGAGAATGACAAATTGTCCTTCACTGTGATCACACCCATTTACTTCTACATTGCTGAATCACTGTTCCTACTCTTTACCCTACACTGGTTTTCTTGAACTTTTCATTTAATAGGTAAAATAAGTCCCCCTGCTTTAATTTGCATGGCCCTAATAATGTATGTGATTGAAGATCTACTCATGGATTTTAAGGCCATTAAGAAAATGTGGTTTTTGTTTTTTTAAATCTGGGAACTGCAGAATCATGTCCTTTGTTTATTTTTAAAAATTTAATTGTTCTGGTTTTTTCGGTAAGAGTATCTATAAATAATTAGTGTTTTGTCTTAGGTGTTGAAAAAAATTTCTCAGTTAATAATTGTCTTTTAATTTGTTTATAATACTTATTTCTATGAATGATTATTTTTATCTATATGACATTGGATTCATCTCTCATTTTTTTTTTAGTAATTGGAATATCATAATTAGAATAGCCTTCTCCACACTAAGGTTACTAGACATTAATGAGTCATCTAAGGTTATTAAAATGTTATCCATTTTACCTTCTAGTACATTTATGTTTTAATGTATATACTGTATATGTCTCTACCTAGAATTTATTTTAGTAAAATAATTAATGTAGAGATTTGAATATATATTTTCTCCAAATTCTTTTTATTGCTATCTTGAATTGCCATTTTTTCAAAAAAATTTTTTTAATTTACACTCTTTGGGAATCTTTCTGGATTCACTATTCTTTTTTGTTATTCTATTCTTGTTTCTGAATAAAATCTTTTTAAACTTAGAGATCATTTTATTCCTGACAAGATTTTTAAAGACTATCTCTATTTTTTTGCATTTATTATTTTATTTTTATTACATTTATTTATTTAATCCAATAGAAATTTATTTTGAAAGATGTGAGATCTCCTAGATTTCCCTCTTACTAATGTGCTGGCATTGTTTTTATTTCTCCAGAGACAAAGGGTACCAAGTACATAAAATATTTCTCTTCCTCCGACTTTTCTTAACAGCATATATTTAATAGGGATTCTTAACAGTTTCTTGTGTATGATCAATTTGTAGTCTTTATTCCCAAACTTTTCCCAATATATTTTTCTGCCTGTTATAAGGCATAATTTAATGGTCATATAAATTAAAAGCATTTTGGGGGCCAGAATAAAGGGGGGAAGTCTCCAGGACCCTTGTGTTTACTGGGCTATTCTGGTTGAGGACATTTTGAGAAAATTATTCTTCCTACACTTACCAAAACTTTTAATGTGAAACAGTCTATTAATATATACTTATGCAAATATCAATGTTGATTGAGATATGTTGTTTTATTAACTTTTATTTTATAAATATATAAATATACTTTTCTTGTATTTATTTAGAGTTTGTATTATTTTATTATATTCATATAAAATTATATTAATACTAGAGGCCTGGTGCACAAATTCATGCACCAGTGGGGTCCCTCGGTCTGGCCTGTGGGATCGGGCTAAAACTGGCTCTTTGACATCCCCAGAGGGGTCCCGGATTGCGAGAGGGCACAGGCCAAGCCAAGGGACACCACCGGTGCATGATCGGTGCTGGGGAGGGATGCAGGAGGTTGGCCAGCCAGGGAGGGACTGCGGGAGGGCATGTCCAGCCATCTCACTCAGTCCCGATTGGCCGGACCCCAGCAGCAAGCTAACCTACCAGTTGGAGCTCCTGTTCCTTGGTGGTCAGTGCACATCATAGCGAATGGTTGAGTGGCCTTAGTATATCATTAGCATGTTACGCTTTGATTGGTTGAATGAACGAACGGACACTTAGCATATTAGGCTTTTATTATATAGGATATGGATCAAGCCTCAGTGTTAGTTTCCTACAAAGGACACATTTATTCCATAAAGCAGAACATTTTCTCAAGAAACATTCCTTTTCAGTCAAAGAAATATTCAAACCTTAGATTCTAGGGTTGCAGCCTTCTTTATGTCACTTTAAATAAGAGCTTCCATTCCCAGGAGTAATTCTGGGGGGGCCAGAGGGGCACAGACATATTTTTACTCCTTGTCTCTGTTTTTCCTTGGCTTCATGCAATGAAATTGTCTTCAATTGTATCATTTTACTTAAGTGAATCAAATTAAAGTGTAAGTTACTATCTTTTAACTCCTTTGGTGACAATCCACTTGAATTGGTCTTGCACACAAATGGGCCCCCAACTACCTGGCATGTAGAAGTCACCTATCACTCACTGTTTCACTTAATTACTCATTCATTCAAGAAGTACTTGTTGCCGAAACCGGTTTGGCTCACTGTGCTCAGTATTGGGGATAAGATGGTGAATCAAAAACACTCCCTGCCTATAAGCAGCTCCCAGTCTAAGGAATGAAGCAACAAGTAGGAGATGTGCAGGAGGCAGCTGGTCGATGTTTCTCTCTCATCGATGTTTCTAACTCTCTATCTCTCTCCCTTCCTCTCTGTAAAAAATCAATAAAATATATTTAAAAAAAAAGTACTTGTTAAACATCTACTATGTCAGGCACTGTGCTCAGTATTGGGGATAAGATGGTGAATCAAAAACTATATGCAGCTCCCAGTCTTATAAGGCATGAAGCAACAAGGAAGTAGGTGCTTAACAATACAAAATGTTAAAAAGTAAATCTGGTGTAAGCACATAGTGAAGAGGGCAGTTGGGCAAAGCATCCCGAGAAAGTGATATCAGTGCTGAAACCAGAAAAAAGAGTGGGACTTAGTGAGGTAACTGTGTGTGTGTGTGTGTGTGTGTGTGTGTGTGTGTGTGAGTGTGATATGGGGGGTTGTTGTTCTAATAGTACTCCAAGCACCAGTTAAAGCTAAAGAATAATAAATATTTAATTATTTTTCAACTTAATCATATTATTAGCACAGATCCTCACAAGTATTTGCAATTCATGTTTCAGGCTGCCTTACCTCTGAAATGATTCTTTACTCATTATATGTTTATCTTACCAAAATCACTCTCAGAAGAAGAAAGAGGATCTAAGGGAAGTGCTGGATGCTGACAGGGCATTTAATCTTTACAACAGCTATGTCATGAAGACAGTATTATTATCCTTACTTTACAGATGACTGAATAAAACCCAGAAAGCCAAAGACCAAATAGCTAGTAAATGGCACAGTCAAAATTTGAATACGGGTCTTTCTGGTCAACCCCCATGTTTTATCTCCCATACCACAATAATGTCCTATTGTGATTTTAGATTGTGACCTGGTGCCTTATCCCAGTTTCTGGGGGACACTCTTACTGCAATCTTCTTTGTTTAATAGGTAAATGAAGATAAGGAACTAACTAACAGTGTTCTTTTATACTATAGCTTAGCTCCCCAATTTTTGAAGAATGAAATGTAGTTGATAAAATGGGAAAAGTTTTCTTGCAATATACAATAATTCTTTAAAAAATTTTTAAAAGACCTCCTATGATGTGTCGTCTCTAGGATTTATCATTTTTTTCTGAAAAGTGATTTCCTAAAAGTGATTCAAACATGAGGTGGAACTTCTGTTAGTCTGCTTTTCTGCCTTCATCAATTAGAGTTGGCTTTAGCTGCTTTGGCAGAAACCTGAGTACATTAACTTATTTAAATGGCAGGAGGTTTTATTTTTCTCCAGTAATAAGACACCTGAAGTAGTCCAAGGTTGGTGCAGGTGGTCAAGGAAGTCACTGGAAATACACTGAATTTTTCTAGCTTCCATGATTGCAAGATGGCTACTGCACTGTTGGGCATTAAGTCAATTCCAGGCAGAAGTAGAGAGAAGATGGAAAGGCCGGTGCCAGCTGAATCTATTCCCTCTTATCAGGAGAACAATAACTTTCCCAGAAGAACCACTTAATGACTTTCATTCCTGTCACATGGCCATCAAAAGCTGTAAGACAACCTGGGACATCCAGCTTTTCAACTGAGCAACGTGTAATTAGATTCTAATGATTAGGAAGAGAGAATAGCTATGACACATTCTGTAAAATCAGAACTGAGGAAAACAGCTACGCAGTTCTAGCAATGTGATGGATTTAAAGCAAATCTCAATCACAAAATAGTTGCTACCCTTATGTATTATCTACAGGAAGTTAAGTAGAAAATACATTTATCTGAGAAAGGAACAGTAGTATTAAATAAGAGCATAAATCATTAAGCCACTGTTAGAGTTTGTTTGTTTTTAGTGAAAGCATGCAAAAAAATATAATTAGAATAAAGAGCCTGAGTCTATGATCTGTTTCTTCCTAGTTATGTGATCTTAGTACATTCATATAATCTCTTCTCTCAAGAAAGGGCAGTTCCATTGACTATAAAATAATACCAGATCAATAAAAATAGGCAACAGAATTAAACCCGCATTTCACATAAAAGGAAATGTGACAGTGCAATAAACCAATGAAAGGATGCTCATTCTTATGAGCAGGGTAATTAAAACCTCAGTGAAACATCATTTTGCCCATAAGATTGGCTAAAATTAAAATATGTCAATACCAAGTGTCCACAATGATGTGGAGCAAGAGTTTGAAAACTCCAGCCCATGGGCCAAATCTAGCTCACCACCTGCTTTTGTACAGCCCATGATCCAAGAATTCTTTTCACACTTTTTAATGAAAAGTGTAAAAGCAACTATTAGTCTTTCATGGAAAACTGTTGCTTGATCTTACTACTTGGAGCTAAAGCCTAAAATATTTACTACCTGGGCCTTTGCAGAGAAAAGTTGCTGACCCCAGATATAGAGCATGGGAATTGTCTTATGCTGCTGGTAAAAGTGAAAATGACACAACCAGCTCAGAGAACAATTTGTGTGTCTACTAAGATAAATAGGTGGAAAGCCCCAAACCTAGCAGAAGCCTAGACAAACTCTTGCTCACTCAAACAGCACTGTTTGCAACTGGGGCAAAAATGAAACAAACCCAAATGTCTACCAGCAGCAGTATGGAAGAATAAAGTAGAATACAACACACAAGGAATACAGATACTGACATCACCATGTTTGAATCTTATAAACACACTGGGCAAAAACGCAAGTTCTTGAGTAGCTCTGTCCAACAGCAATGTGATGTGAGAAAGATTTAGTTTTTAAATTTCTAGTAGCCATATTAAAGACATAGAGAAACAGATGCAATTAAATAATAATATATTTCATAATATATCCACAGTTATTATTTCAACATGCAGCCAATATTAAAAATACCGATATGTCTGCCATTATTTTTAGTTGCAAATCCTCAAAACTGGGAGTGCATTTTCTATGTACAGGACACCTCAAATTGGACGAGCCACTTTTCCAGTGCTCTGGAGCCACATGTGGCTAGTGGCCATCATATTGAAGATCACAGTTTGAGAAAATTCAAACAGTAAAATTTCATTTACATCCCATTTTCAAATAAAGCACAACTAAATGTAAAACTACAAAGAAAAGTAAGGGAATGATAATAATAATAAACCTAAGATCTAGATGGCTGTGACACTTGGGGGAGAAGGAGGGTGGGGTATAGAGATAGAGGGGTGCAGAGATGCTGATAGTGTTCTATTTTGCTAATTTGATGGTGAGTCCATGGACTTTAAAAAAAATTAAATACAGGTTATAATTATTTTGAAGCTCTTTAATCTTTCATAAAAAATTAACAATAAACTCTGCATCAGGTGCCTACTTCAGAGAGAAGTTGTAGTATGGCTGCCTGCATGAAAACTTTTTGAGCAGTAGAACAGAATGCAAATAGAAACAAGTTAGTATCTATTATTGTTTCTTATGACTTTATAATTGGAAAGTCCATATGTGCAGAAGTTGCCACAAGGTAGGAACTTCAAATAGAGAACTGAGCAATACAAGAGAATGTAAACTGTTAGTTGATACCCACAAAATAGAAGAGGAAAAATGGAAAAAATCAATGAGGAAGAAAGAAATGTGCCTACGTGGCAACAGAGACATGTGGAAGTCTTGAAGGGTGACCAGCTGTTGCATCTCTAAGATTTGTCAAAAAAGACTTGTGGGGGAGAGGCAATTGACAGGAAGCTGTCATAGAGAATTGGGGAGGATTGGAGAGATGATATGTTCGGGGGTGAGGTGGCAAGCAGTAAACTATACTGGGAAAGAGCCCGGGGCAGATGCGGTGCTTAAGGCGGGTCCTAGTCTGCTGCACAGACTGTCTACACACAGAGTTGCAATTGGCAGCAGGAGCACGCGCTTGGCAGAGATGGGGCGACTTCTTTTTCTGGCTCTGCCACTCTCCCATCTAACCATCTTCAGTCACTGGCTTGAGGCAGAAGAAATGAGCTCTCTGCAGTGTGTTTCTTTCTCTTGTAAGCTGAGGTGACGAGAAAGCCAGAGTGGGCAAGGGCCTTTGACAGAAGCAGAGAGCTGTGTGGATACCAAGAGGCCCCTTCCATGAGCTGTTGCTCACTATCTTGGTGTGGGAAGGTGGGGGAGCTAGTCAGAGCCTAGGACCAGCCCAGGCCTTCCCAAGCAGTCTGCCTTAGGAGTATTTAAAAAGGGGGTGGAAATGGTGTCCCTTTAAGGACCACAGGCTCATGCAGCTACTAACCCTGCAGAACCTAGATTACATTTCCTTCAGGCTGTGGTTTGAGGGAACTCACAGCCATGCTAAGAGAAGAAATAAAAATACTTCTTTGATTTTTACTATTTAATGCACATGATAAAGAGTTCTTAAAATCTGTGCAAAGGTGCCTGAAGATAAGGGTTAAGAATTTCTGGGGAATATTCAGTCAGAACATCTACAAAGCAACTGACACCACAGTTTAGCACTAACTACCACCCCCCACTCACGGTGGACTCCTATCTGGCATGTCTTCTGCTTCGTGTTGTCCCCCACAAGGTTAAGTAACTGGATCTAGTTAGGCATGCTGCAAAATAGATATGATAAAACCCTTACGTGAGCATAAGCAAATATGCACTGTCACCTGGCTTTTTTGGTGAGCACCACTGTGTGTCACCAGGAGGTCCCTTTGGATGCATGATTTCACTCACCAACATGCCTGAAAAAGAAACTGCTTTCCCCATTTCATAGATGAGGAGACTGAGGGTCAGAAAGGAATGCCTTGTCCCCAGTGAGATGCTGAGCTGGGACTTGAGCTCTTGTTACTGCATCAAATTTTAAAGTTTATATTTGTCCCATTGCATCATGCTATCTACTAAATTTACTGAACATGATCTTTAGTTCAGGTGTTTCACATACACTTAATTTGATCCTTACAACCATTCTGAAGGAAATGTACTTGGAATATTGTCCTTATTTTGTTAGAAAGATGATGAGAATGAGGGAGTTGTTTTTAAAAGCTAGTACTCTATAGAGGCAAAGGCAATTGTTAAATAATGATGCACTTACTGAAGCTTTACAACATGACAGACAATATTCTAAGCACTTTAGCATGCATTTATGCATTCATCCTCAGAATAAGTTTTTTTAAATAGATACAATTATTATTTCCAGTTTTCAGATTAGAAACAATGAGCACAGGGAGGTTTATTGACATTATCCAATTATTAAAGAGAACTGGAAATCAAACTTGAAGCGTCCAAAGTCCAAACCATGACACCATATCTAATACGTGCTAAACACTTCCAAGTGAAGAAGTGACCCTCGAGTCTTGAATTGAAGAAAGGGACCCTAATTAATTACTCTTCCCTTTACCTCCTTCCATATGTTTGCTCCATTCCTAAACCCATCTATGCAGGGTAAAAGGATACAGGGGAATTGAGAGAGAAGAGAGGTAAGTGGGCCCATGTGTTTGATTTCTGTGGCCATGCCTTCCCAGATGATTGGTCTAAGAGACTCATTACACATGTGTACATACGCATCCATGCCGATAAGTATCTACCTGCTAGAATAATACTGGATTCAAGTCCATACTAGAAAATAGTCTCAGGCCTGAACATGCACATGAATCTGGTCTAATCCCACCATATATTCCATATTTGGATCATTCCTATAATGCCCCACGTCTAATTTGCATATTTTCAGGCATGAGACACCTACTTCTTCATCTGGTAGCCTCATCTATTGCAAGATTTCTGTGATAGTAAGAAAGTGCTTCCCAAGACTGAGCAGACTCTGTAGTTTCTTTTTTTCATCATTGGTTATAGGTTTTTTTACGAGCAAGTCCACACAGAATAAGACCACTCTCATTCTCATGACAGCCTTGGGGTGGGCACAGGAAGAAAAGCTCTTTTCTGTCTCAACTATCTACTTCTTTTAGATGAACATCACTAGTTTCTTCACCTCGGAGGACATTGGTTGAAAATTTCCCTTTTCTCCAGGGACACTCTAATTTGTATCAACATCATCTGAAAGTGTGGTGTCCAAGGCTGAACACACAGTTTGCCCTGAGCTCAATTTCTTGGTATTTGGGTTAAACTTTGTGTTTGAATTTGTATGACTGGGAGGAAAACTCCTAATGTCTGGGTGGCTCCAATTGGGTTCCCTCAGTAACAGGCACTAGAGCAGCGGTTCTCAACCTGTGGGTTGCGACCCCTTTGGCGGTCGAACAACCCTTTCACAGGGGTCGCCTAAGACCATCCTGCATATCAGATATTTACATTAGATTCATAACAGTAACAACATTACAGTTCTGAAGTAGCAACGAAAATAATTTTATGGTTGGGTCACAACATGAGGAACTCTATTTAAAGGGCCAGAAGGTTGAGAACCACTGCACTAGAGGGAAATCAGATTGTGGAAAGACCCCACTGTTGCCCCTTCAGACCCCATCCACGGCAGAGTTCCCACACAGCTCTGTGAGGATTGGCTTCTGATGACTTGCTGCTGCTCCTTTCTCCAGAGCATCATCTTTAGCTGAATGGGGAATCATCAGGTATAAGAGGTCACATCTCACCCAATGCTTAGCCCACATCCAATAGCTTACTAGCATGACAGCCTTATGTCTCAAGGTAAATCAACTCTCGTGTTCTAGAACTCTAAGGATCAGAGTGAAGCTAGACCTTCCTCAACTCTTTCTCACCCTACTTTCCACTCTCTTTTTCTCCTGAGAGCATGCCTTCAATAAATCAAGAGTATGCAGATAACTGTATTGGGCTCTGCTACTTAGAAAACCAATTAAGACAGAGTTATTATTTCTTCTTTGCTTCCACTCTGACTCAATGCCTCTCTCAGACAGATGTGGTGTCTCTCCAGGACTCCAGTGCCACTGGCCTGCTGAGTCTTCATTTTCTCCCCATGTCCCTTTAACTCTAGAGGTGATAATGGCTTCTTTCTGTTGCTATTCTCTGGGTCCCTCACTACCCCTTGTGTATTTCCTTAACCCTGCCCACATCTCTGCAAGTAGTCTTTTTATTAGAGTCTCTTTATTGGAAACATCTGTGGTGAACTGACTTCCAGCTGGAATCCTGAATGATACAATGCAGCCTGGGTACATTCGCTCTAAGGAGTCCTTTTGTAATATATGGCAAAATACGTTTCTCCTCAATCCTTTTCCTTTAATTATAAGCATAGTCTGTTTCTTCACTCCTTGAATCTAGTTGGCCTTGTGACTTGCTCTGGCCAAGGAGAGATTAGAAAGCATGATGCAAGCTGGGGTTTGAAAAGGGCTTGAGTGCTGTGGATTAATCTACACTATTCATGGGAACGCTGTGACCACTGCCATGGGAACCACCTGGCCTAGTCAGCTGGATGACAAAAGACATGTAGCCTGATGATCCCCATCACTCCATCCTTTAGCCTGACAACTGTGACATGTGAGTAATGCTATCCTGGACCATCTGGCAACTGGCCAACCCATCAGCTGATGGCAGGTGCACAGGCAAGTCCAGCAGAAATCAGCCAAGGTTGGACCAGACCAGACACACTCAGTGGAGCCATAGACTCTGGACATAAATAAAGGGTTGTTGTTCTTTTAAATCACTTTTTTAGGGGTTAAGTATAAGGCAGCAAAAACTAACTGATAGATACATCTTTGGCTAATACCAAATAAAGCTTAAGGCTGAGCACACTATGCATATCTTTATTATTGATTACTTTATTTAGCTAATATATGTCTAAAGTTTTAGCATCACACACTTTTATATAGTGCCTCATCTGATTCTCTTAACTATGCTTGAGTATAATCAGCAGCATCCAGGGTCCTGCTCAGCTGCAGGGTCACCTGGTCCAAGGTCACACTCTTCCCAATGTATTTCACATCTACTGACCAAGGAAATCAGGAGGAGGCCAGACCATTTTGGACCCACAAAGGACAACTCTGAAAGGTAATACTTTTCCTGGAGCTTCCACTGGGATGATTAAGGACTTTTGTCATTTTAGGAAAACATTTATTGTTGTGAGAAAATTCTCAACATAATGCTTTTCCAATGCATAGAGAAAATACTAGAAGAATATATACCAAAATGTTTCTTTCTCACATCATAGCTTTATCTTATATCCTCCACAACACACAACATTCCAGTCACTCTGACCTCCTTTCTCTTTCCCACCAAGCTTCTTTCCATTTCCTACCCTGTGCTCTGTCAGGGAGGTTTTATCCAGACTCTTCTGGATGTTTCATTCTCCTCCTCGGATGTTAGCAGTCACCTTAGAAAGCCCCTCCTGGCCATTTTCTCTAATATGCTTTTACTTTCTAAAACACCACCTTATTTATTGTCTTCGCACATGTTATCACCATGTATAGTTGATGCTTCTTTATTTGTGTATGTCCTTTCTCTACCACTAAAACATAACCACCACAAAAGCAGCAGCCTTATCTGTCTCATTCACTGCTGATGCCTAGGGACTAAGCACATATGGGTATGGAGTAGGTACTCAGTGAATACTCTTGCAGGAAACAGCTTTTAGTGTGGTGGGGTTTTAGTAAACTATATACTTTGGGGGGAGGAAGGTTATTCTATGTTCTTCACATTTTTAAAAATATTTTTAGCATTCCAAACAGTAACACTTTAAAATAAGTTTAATGAGTAAATACATTATGAAATCATACTCTTAAAAAATTTTTTTTCTGAATGTTAGTTATAAAGAAATGTGTGTGCTTGGAAGGACAATGAATCACTATGCCCTGTGGCTTGTGCTGTGCCAAATGGCAGTGACAGGGGTAGTCACATCCCACCTTCCAATTTCATGTCTGCATTTCAGCTCCTTATAAGCCTTGATCTGGAATGGGGTGTGGGTGGGAGTGGCAGGCATCAAGGCAAACTGTTCAAAGACGTAATTGTTCCATTGTTTAATGTATCTTTAATACAAATATTTTGGTGAAAGGACTTTCCCAGAAAAGGGAAAGCCACTGGCAACTGAAGGGGTTTGCCTCCTGTTATTGAATCAACCAGGCAAGTTATTGTTTATCCATTCCCAAAGGACAGCCTCAATAATCAGTTTCAACTTTAAATTTTGTGAAGTGTGCTTTCAGTTTGGTCCACACAAAGGAGGTAGTGTTAACATTAATTGATTGCCTACTTGATTGCTAAGCATTCAGAATATACTCCCACATTCCACATATATGTTTTGTGACTTGGAGTGATAAAGTAATTTACCTGGCATAACATAGCTAGCAAACAAGACAAGAGCACCAAACATTTTTAAATTTCATAGCTGGTGTTGTTTCCACTGCACTTTCCTTCTCGGAGGAAGGAAGCTCAATCCATTGTCTATGATTCTTAAAGTCTTGATAAGTCACTTCAGAGTTTTATTTCACTTTGAAAACTTTATCTGACTTTTTCACTGAAGACATCAACATATGGACACAGTTTAGGTGTCACACATTTGTTCATTATTCTATTCCCCAATTTCATATCTCTTTTAAAAAATACTCCCATAATTAATTATTCATATACAGCATGCAAGCATTTTAACCAACACTGAGTATTTATAGATGCTTGTTAATTAAAATTATCCTCAGATGAGACTCAATATTCTCATGCACACTTCCCTAGGAGCTCTGTTTTCAACCTTTCTGATTAAAAATTGGAAGATAGAAGGGCTATTTGCAAAGGTATCATCCATGAATTAAAATTCCAATCAGCAGAAAAAGCCAAAGGAACACAACATAAATACCATCACGGAGAATCTTGGTGGGAGTAAACCTAATACGGTACTACAAGTATTTATTAATGATGATGGAAACCTCCTAACTTGACAGAAAAAGCCACTTTCCTCATAGATTCATCTTTCAAGCTGAAATGTGTTCAGTGAAAT
The DNA here is from genome assembly GCF_000147115.1 of Myotis lucifugus. NCBI lineage: Eukaryota > Metazoa > Chordata > Mammalia > Chiroptera > Vespertilionidae > Myotis > Myotis lucifugus. Next base: position 159,340 of record NW_005871914.1, read on the forward strand.
TTCATCTAACCATAATAGAACTGGGCAGGAGCCCATATTAAAGAAAAAAACTGTGGGTTTGGGAAACATATCTTGAGATCTCAGGAACAACACTGGGGCAGACAGTCAAATCAGCACAGGAGTTCATTTGAGAAGGTACTATAAAGTCAGAAATCTGCTGGGCTCCATAAGTGAGCCAGACTTAGGAACCAGGAGTAAGTGAGAACTGAAGACAAAATTGAGAATCTGGCATAAAAAAACAAAAACAAAAAACTTTCTTCTGAGTTTGCCTGGGTTAGCCAGATTTCATTGGTCTAGTTACCTGACCTCATTGCTAGAGACACCCAATTGCTTTTAAAAGGTTGGAAATCTTCAAAACACCAGTTCTGCCCTCCCAAAGGCTCTCCGTAGCTGGTCCCTTCCAACCTCTCAGCCTCATCCAGAACCACATGCTTCCCTTTGCTCTCTCCACTTCAACCATAATGCCCTGACTTCATCTCTCAAATTTGCCTATAACAGTCTTTTCTTTCTACTCCATCTATTAATTCTCAGCCCTTTTTTTAATTTCAGCTCAAGTCTCATATTCATTAGAGCAGACCATGTTGATCCAGGAAGCCTTTGATTTCTCAAAATACATAAAAATATGCTTAGCAACATATGACAATTATTTTGAAAATACATGTTTAAGCTTGTTCTTCTCTCTCCATCTGTAAAAAAAGAAGGAAGATACTCAAAGCCATGGTGGAGTAGGAGCCAGAGCTCAAGAGCTCCCAGGTCAATCAGAACTCCATAATCATCTGAAGGGCTGGAGTTGCTCCACTTCTTTCTCTCTTCATCTTTCCCCTTTCCTTCCATTTCCAAACATTTCAGTCCTGTAACTACTAGATGGGAACCCAGTAAGTAAGATGAACATTCTTGGTCATGAAGAGAGAGTCATGGTGACTCAGAGAGGGGAATCTGAGCCCAAGTAGAGAGAGGCTATATCTGATTACGGCTGTTGAAGCCTGGAAGGATAAAAGGGTGTAATGTAAGGGAGGTGATCACACATGGGGATTCGGAGCATGAGCCAGGTGAGGACACCGTCTACATATGGGAATGGCCCATGTAGGGGCAGAAGCTGAGCAAGGTAAAGAAGGCATCACATCAGGGGGTGGAATGGTGTGGGATGGTCAAGGCCAAATAGGCTGAAAAGGACTTACATATGGGAGGGAACCCAGCATGGGAAGCTGGAATCCAAGTGTGGCACAGAGGGTGTCCATGCATGTAAGAATATGGCCTAGTATGTGATGTCAGAGCCCAAGAAGGATAAGAAGATGTTTCTTTAGAAAGTCAGCCTTGTATAGAGTGTCAGACCTGGAGTAGGTTGAGCTCTCACACAGAGGGATGGTGCAGTGCAAAAGTATAAGAGCTTGAATGCATCCCTGTGAGAAGGACACCTATTATGGGGTATCAGAGATCAAACATAATAAGAATAATGGGGAGGAGGACAGTTAAGAAAAGTGGTGGAATCTGTGCATAATGAAGAGGGGATCCACACATTGAGGGTGTCTGACACAGGTGTCAGAACAAGGTGAGGGAAAGAAAAGGATTGAAGTGAGTAGGAAGTGGCAGAGATCAAGAACAGGGTGTTAAAGGAGCTCTACATGGAGGAAGTGATAGAGTGGCAAAGAGAGACTAATAGCGCAGTGGTGAAGTGATTAATAAGGAAACATGTGAAAGATAATGGAAGGCAGGTAACTCACTGTTGGCGAAGAGAGTTCTGGACTATAGTAGAATGGGCCATTTGTTGTTGGGTTGGATTGAATTTATCAGTATTAATTTACAGTTTTCCATATATAAATACAGATAATAATAGATATATAAAATGCATTCAAATGTATCATTTAAAGACAGTTGGGCCTATAACAGAAATAAGAAAAGGCAAAAATAAATAAGTGAAGAAAGGATTAGGGTATTAGTGTCTTATATGGGTCAGAGCTAACACTGAGCTCACTGCCTAATATTGGGAGCTAATAAGGTCTGTCACGTTCATTAAATTGGAATTAAAAACATCTCAGCAACTATTCAATGTTGTGGCACCAAGTGAGGCACAGCACTCTAAGCAATGGGAAGAAAGAGAGGTAACTGCATGAGAACGGATTGTGAGACTGCATTGAGCCTTCCCCTGTGGTCTAAATTCAGACAATATACACACTGGGGAAACCTCAGATAGAGAAATACTCATGAAACACTAGTCACTTGAACCCCTTACAGCATAATTGCCACTGTATTGATCCATCAACACTCCCTATAGTTATCAAATCCTTCCTACCTCTACAGTCTGCACTATTTGTTCAGACATTTTTAGACCCAAGTTCTCAATTATTACCAGTTTCCAGCCATTGTGAACCTAAACATCTGGGAATCTAGATCCAATTAGAATCTCTGAAGGAAAGAATAAGTTTGGAATTAGGTATGTGGATTTGAAGATATCAGTAGAAATGCCAGTGGACTTCTGCTAACAGGTGGAAAAGTGGGAGGACAGTGGTCAAGGCTAGAGATATACACTGAGTGGCCAGATTATTATGACCACCCCATCAGTACTTCGTTGGGCCACCTTTTGCCTTCAATACTGCGGCAATTCTTGGCATTGACTCCACGAGATGTTGAAAGGTGATGCGAGGAATCTGACACCATTCCTGATGAATAGCACTGTCCAGTTCTGTGAGATTTGATGGTTGTGGAACCAGCTGCCTAATGGCTCTTTTAACTTCGTCCCACAAATGCTCAATTGGATTGAGATCTGGTGATTGTGGGGGCCACCTAAGCAAGGTAAAGTCTCCCTCATGTTCTTGAAACCACTCCTGCACAATACGAGCACTGTGGCATGGCACATTGTCTTGTTGGAAGAAGCCATCTCCATTGGGATACGCCATCAACATGATAGGATGAACTTGATCAGCAATGATACTTAGGTATGTTGTGCTATTCAGACATTGTTCCACACGAATTAAAGGGCCCAAATCATGCCAGGAAAACATGCCCCAAACCATAACACTGCCCCCACCAGCTTTAAGGGTTGTGCTCATGCATGTGGGCTGCATTCTTTCATGCTGTTTCCACCAAATTCTCACTCTGCCATCTGCATGATGCAACTGGAAATGTGATTCATCGGACCACATGACTTTTTTCCAATGCTTGACTGTCCAATCCTTGTGTTCCTGTGCAAATTGAGACATTTTAACTTGGTAACTACAGATAGCAAAGGTGTTCGAACAGGCCTTCTGCTTCCATATCCCATACGATGCAGTGTACAGCTAATTTGCCTACAAATGTCAGGTGGCCATAATAATCTGGCCACTCAGTGTAGTTTGTGGCAACATTCCAGAAAAGATAATGATGATGATGATGATGATGATGATGATGATGATGACAATTTTGATGTTGATGATGATGAAAAATATTTTGTTCTTTCCATGTATACTCATTGTGCTAAGTGATTCATGTGTACTATCTCATTTAATCTTCACATTAACCATTTTACAGATGAAACAATGGAAGGACTGGGAAATGAGTAACTTTCTAAACTGTCCACAGTTGATAAGTAGTATAACCATGATTTGGACAGTCTGACTCTGGATTCTTAGTCACACTTTTAAGCCATTTTGTGTGTAATATTTTTAAGGAACAACAAGGGAAGAAATTACCTAAGGGTCAAAGACTAAATTTAAGGAGGAAACACAAAAAGATGAACTAACGTAAGAGACAAAGAGGGAGTAAACAGGGTGACAGGAGGGAAACTAGAAAAAAAAATGCTGGGAAACTGGAAAAGGAGTATAAAGAAAGAAGGGTTGCTCAAATATGAAAATCAGTGCCCTGTATGAGGTCTTCGAAAAAGCCCATAGATTGGGTAATTGAAATATCAGAGATGATCTCAAAGATGATAATTTATGTATTTCAAATAATCTCTCTACTATCTATTCTTTCTTTTTTATCACCTAGAAATATTCTTTAAGTCTATATTTAAAATAGACTTTGACCTAGAACTAAAATCTAGAATTTTTTGCTCTTCAGCTTCTTCTGAATGGATGTATCAGTAATATGAGGGTGATGAGGTACTGAGATGTGGATATCCAAATCCCAACTCCAGAAAAACCTTTAGAATGAAGCTCCTAAAAAAGATTTTTCTCCAGCTAAAAATGACAAAGCATGCCACTGGAACAAGGCACATCTTCCACACTGAAGGAAAATTATTCATTCTCATTCTCTCTCTCTCTCTCTCTCTCTCTCTCTCTCTCTCTCTCTCTCTCTTTCTCTCTTTCTTTTTACACATTCACAAGAGAATGGAATATTCTTCTAGGTTCTTAGACATACTCAAGAAACATTTTGATTCTTTCCCTAGAGCTTGCTTCCAATTCCAATTGAAGTGATAATAATTTTGGGCCAAACTTTAGGAATTAATCATTTCTCTAATCTCTTTGACATAGTACGATTTCACATAAAGCAGTGATTCATCAGATAAAAACTAGATTTATTTTAGTTCTGTTTCTTCCCTTTATATATACCAGGAGTGAATTTGAGCTTCTCTGACTTGGTTATTTTAAGAAGCTTAAATTGCAAGGAGTTCACTATTACTAGACATTTCTAATTATATTCAATAGGATTATATTATCCTTCATTATAGGATTCTTTGGAGCGATTCTTGAATTTCGGCAAAGTTAGTCTCTGCTATTATTTTAGCTTTCATCACACACACTCCCAGGAAGAAGGTTACAGCCAGCAAGTGAGGTTCAGTAGTAGGTCAGTCCTGGATAATTTGGTGAATTAATTACCATCTAGAAGAGGCCACATAGTGTAAAAAACATAACCTGGACTTGGAGCCAAAATTGCAGAAGTAGAGGCTTTCCTGACCTGCTATTCTACACTTCATGTACTGGGTCCATTCACCTGCAATCAGCACATGGTATTGAATTTGCTTAATTAATCTGTCTTCTTCATTGGACTGTGAATTTCATGAGGACAAAGAATATGCCTAGTTCATTCGGCATTAATTTTCCAAACACAGTACCTAGCTCTTATTCAGGACCCTAGGTTTCTATAAAACACGGATCAACCAGGTCTCAAAAATATTTACCCAGAAGTGGCCTGAGAAGACATTAACCAACTGTGCAATGTTTGTCAAGGAGATTTATCTTTTCTGCATGTACATTTTCTTTAAAAAAATAAAATAAAAATAGGTCATTGATATAAACCCAATGATTCCAAAGGATTATGGTGAGGTTCAAACAATCCAGGGAGCAGTAGATAGTCAAACATTCTACCAGTATGCAAATGAGAGGTCCTGTTTCCCCAGAAACCTTCTATTGGAGTGTCAAATAGAAGATGTAGTCATTTGCCAAATAATTGAATCCGGTATCCTTTAAATTCTATCCCAATTTTGAGATCCTATCCTACATAATAAAGAGCTAATATGCAAATGGTCATCACGCCCTCACACCATCATACCTTAACGGCTCAGACACTCAAAACTGGGGAGAGAAGCATGGGCACCAGCCAGGCTACAGTCCAGGAGAGGGACAAGCCGCCTGCCCCATGGTCCCAGGCGCCAGCAGCTGGGGCTGTGGCCCCGAGAGGGACAAGCTGCCTGCCCTGCAGTCCTGGGCTCCAGCAGCTGCACCTGTGCCTGCAGCCCGGGAGAGGGTCAAGCCGCACACCCGGTGGTCCTGGGCACCAGCAGCTGGGGCTGTAGTCCGGGAGAGAGACGAGCCACCTGCCCTATAGTCTGGGCACCAGGGGCTGTTCCTGTGGCCTGGGAGAGGGACAGGCTGCCCACCCCATGGTCCGGACCCCTGCAGCTATGGCCCG
>NW_005871914.1:165262-191970 GCF_000147115.1 Myotis lucifugus
GCTGTGGCCAGCCGAGGTGAAGCTTGCCCAGGTGCTGGGTGCCTTCGGCCAGCCAGAGGGATGGAAGCCTGGGTCCTGGGTGCCAGCAACTGGCTGGAGGAGGGAATCCTGGGTCCCGGGTGCAGGGCAAGGCAGAGGCGGTTAGGGGTGATCAGGACAGCAGGGGGAGCAGTTAGGGGTGATCAGGCAGGCAGGCCAGGTGAGCCTGTTAGGAGCCAGCAGTCCCAGAATTATGAGAGGCAGTCAGACATCCCCTGAGGGGTCCCAGATTGGAGAGGGTGCAGTATGGACTGAGGGACCCCCCCAACCCTGTGCACGAATTTTGTGCACTGGGCCTCTAGTAATACTATAATTCTAATAACTACTTCAGCATACTTGGAGTTACACATACCTAGGTGCTCCCATTGAAGCAGAAAAGGAAATATCTTAAACATTTTTTTGAGATGACTAAAATCTGTGATGTATGTTTATTTTTAGGACTTTTTATAACATCTTCTAAACTAGCTAGACTGTTAATATTGAGCATTTTAGTAACTCTAAACTTCACATATACAATTAATACAGATTTGAATACAGTATATCATGAATCACAGAATACTTTAACTTATTTTATCTCATTTAGTTCTCTCACATCCATTATTATAACTGTTTCCATTTTACAATTGAGGAAAATGAGTCTTGATTGCAATGCTATTTTCCTGGAATTGTGTAAGAAAAGTGTTAGATAGAGGCAGTATCAGGCATGTACTTTTGAAACATCATCACTGTTAACATATGTGTAGATTAGATTCAGAATGTCCACTTCTCCCCACCACTTCCCAGGTTAAGTTTCTGTTGGGTTCTGTACTAGTTTACTATTGGTGTTACCAAAAATGTAGTGCTTTAAAACAATACAAGCTTATTATTGTATAGAACTGGAGGTCAGATGCCTAAAGTGGGTCAGCAGGGCTATGTTCCTTCTAGAGTCTGTGGGAGAAAATCTGCTCTCTTCCATTTTCCAATTTCAGAGGCAGCCTACATTCCTTTGCTGGAGACCTTCCTCCATCTTCAAAGCCAGCAGGGTAGTATTTTATCACCTCTCTGACCTCCTGCCTACCTCTTATAAAGATTCTTGTGATTATATCTGGCCCACCCAATAGTTCAGGATAATCCCCATCTTAAGATCCTAAATTTCCATCTATAAAGTTCATTCTGCCATGTATGGTAACATATCCAGAGGTTCCAAGGATTAGGACATCTTTGGTGGAGTGAGGGAGCTTTCTTCAACATTCCCCTGGGTTATCTTACAAACTCACTTCCTTTGCCCCCAAATGAGCTGCTCAAAAATAGACACAATCAGTACTGTTAAGCAGCTCAGTATCACGAGAAGGACTTATCTCCAACACGTAAAAGATTGTTTTTTAACTCATTTCCCTCCCCCCCCCACTTTGGTGACCTTGATATTGTCACTTTTCTCTTAAGTTTTTATTTTCTCTCCAGAAAAAACACACCAAAAAAACAAAAACTAAACAAGCTACCCCAAACCACCTTCACCTAACAAAAAAGTAAGTTATGGACCAATTATGCCAATCTGTGCTAGGTGATGTCTGTGGTCTAATCTTCCAACTGACTCTGCAAGGTATTTGTTTGCCTGTCTTTATGGGTGAGGAAATGGAGTTCCAGAGAGGTGAAGAAAGCTGCTGAAGATACCATGGCAACGGAAGGGTCTGGATTTAGACCCAGGTCTGTCTCATTCCCAGGACCCTACTTTTCTCATAATTTCAAGTTGCCTTCCTCATGAGGCCGTGGGAGAATCCAATAAGCCCATGTTTGTGGCAATATTTTTATAGGGAAAGTGCTACTTAGATGAAAGGCATTATTATTATTTCTGCAGGTAATAGACTTTCTTCTGGCATCTCTCTGACTGTGTCTGCCAACATCATAACTCGGTATGTGTATTTGCATACTTCCAAAAATAATATTATTCAAAGAGTAAAGTCTGTCTTCTTGTATCATTAAGTTAATGTTTTTCATTTAAAGTGGACTTCAGAAAGCTTTCCAAATATGTTATTAAATACCTCAAACCACTTAACCACAGAATTCTCCCCTGGGAAAGTACTAGCTCTGGGCAGCTACACTTAGGGCTGGGATGGAGAAAAATGACACCAGACATCAATGGGTTTCTTCAATCCTTATGCTCTGCATGCTCCTGGTTTTTCTCCCCTGAATCACTTCCTTTGTTTCTATAGATGGTAATATCCCTCTCCTGGGACTGTGTAGACCAACTCATTCCAACCCACACCCGTGTACAGGCTGGCACCTTGCTGGCTTCTAATACCCCCTGGGCAAGGAGAGCTTCTCTATTTCAATTTGCATTGCCTTTGACACTTAAGAAAAAATAGTCTACCCTCTGTAATATATCACCTCCAGACATAATGTTAATATTTGCTTAATATTTTCTTCCTTAAGATAGGATACCAATGAGACATCACTAATGATGGCCAAACATGATTACTTTACAAGAGCAAAAAGGAGATGGGCCGTGCATAATGGGGAATGAACACAGATCCTAAATGATAAGCAGCTGAAATGTTTATATACTTAAGAGTGTCACCAAATTTTATTTTTATATATCCACATATTAGCTCATTTTGCTTTTTTCCCCCTGGAATATCTTTCTTCTCTCCTGCCTGGTAAATTCCAGTTCATTCTTCATAACTTATATCAATAATCCATTTATGAATTTTTTTAATCGAACGACGTATACCACTAATAAGTTTTGCATATGCATATGTATTTCTCTTCTTCTGCAATAAGCATTGGATTTGTGGATCTAAGACTAAGCTTATTATTACAGCCATAAGTGAATCGGTTCCTTATGCCCTACTCTGCTCCTCAGGGCACAGTGATGAGAGCAGATGTCACACTGCGTATATGGAGAGAGCAATCCCCAAATACTGAGTCTAGGAACTTATATAGAACCATTGCACAGCTGCCCCTGCCCTTTCTGAGAGGGGAAGAGAAACCTTTCTTCTTTACTATAAACAAATGCTCTCTGGGAGAGATCCCAAAGTTGTTACAACCCCTTGAAATGTAAACAAATAGCAAACACCTAGCTCTAGTGTCAGAATGCCTTCCTTCTCTCCCTCATAGCTTAGGGGTGCTCGCTAGTCAGTCATCCTTTGATCAGAAAGTACATGATCATGCAGGAACATGACAATAGTTACTTTCCTCATGATGATTATTCCCATATTTCCACAGTGTAGTTGGTCACCCTCCCTTGGTGTCACCGCTGTAGGATGCATCTCATAACCTTTGTTGACCTGCCTAGGACTGGTCTTTATCTCCAGTTCAAACACAGTTCTTGGCCCAAAGCAGATGATCAGTAAGGGCTTACTGAAGAAATGGATAAACAAAACATGACTGAGCAACTACATTGTGCAATGCAAAATGATAGAGAATTTTTAATTGAAGTTATTGGGGTGACATTGGTTAATAAAATTATATAGGTTTCAGGTGTACAACTCTACAATATATCCGCTGTATATTGCATTGTATGTTTACCACCCCAAGTAAAGTCTCCTTCTATCACCATTTATCCCCCTTTAAAAGCCAAGTACTTTTTAAACTGTTTTCTCTTAAAACAGAACCTTGAGGTAGGTCCTCCCATTTCATTTTTACTCATGGAGAAACTGACATTCAGAGAGGTAAAGAAACATTCCTGAGATAACACAGCCAGTAGTTGATGGAGCTTGGATCCAACCCAGTTCTGTCTAATCCAGCAGCTTTTGCTCTTAACTATGACTCTTTGACAAGCTCCCCAAGAAACAGTTTAATGTTTTAAATGCGGTTGAGTTCCCTAGAAACAGTCTGATATGGAGATTCATGTGGAAAAGACTTACTGAAGAACATATTCTCAGGAGAAAAAAATGTAGGATTGGCAGAGTGTAGGGGAGCAAAGAAGAGCTCTCAGGTGAACACTAGCTCCGGCCTGATTCTACAGCGAGCTCTGGAGCATGAATTACACTGCACAGTTTGCCCCATCTTCAGGCAAGAGGCCAGCCTTCTGTGGCCAAATGTCAATCATTCATTTTCTACAGTTGTTCCCCAGGGGAAGAGGGGACATAATGTCCTAGGCAACAAAGGCATTTCTCCAGGGAAGGGGAGAATTCCGTGGAGTTAGCAACCAGAATCCACAGCACCAGTGGGTGACTCTGTTGGCCTCTAAAGGGGACCCAGGTAGAACACCAAGAACATCCTTCCTAGAAGAGCTAGAACGCCCTGTTCCCACCCCTTTGTGGAGGGGGGATAGCCTTTGGCTTTGACTGACTGTATGCTCCAGTTGCCAAATGAGTATTGGCTGTCTTTCTTCTGGGTCAGCACACCTTCTAGGTTTAAGCTAAAGTGGTTGCTTTTGCAAAATGAACTGTGGTTCGGAATCTTGCTGAAAGTGTTAGGGCATCTTGGGTTCAGGTTGTCAAAAGGTGCATGTGGCACTTTTAGGCCATGTACTCAAGGAGAGGCTTCCCCAGGACAGCCTGGGGAACCTGCTGGAACAGACTGCTCCCGGGAAAGTGCTCCTCGGGCAGAATATGGCAGTTAAGCACCTGTTAACATCCGCAACCTCAACTGTCATTGTTCAGTTCAACAAGCAACTTTTAATCATCTGTTTTGTTTTCTTTGAACATCTGGGGGTCAGGCAGCTCTTTAGTTGATTTATAAACTAGGGTTATCAGTTCAGAACCTAAAACTTAAATTGTATATGAATTACTAATATGTGCTGAATTAATACTCAGTATCAGGAGTAGTGGCTTTTTAAACATTGTTTTTATATTATAGCATGGTCGGAAGGTAGATATTGTTACCTCTTTTTGGCAGAAGAGGAAACTGAAGCACAGAAAAATGAAATAATGAGTCTGATATCACACAGCTAATGATCTCTGATTTAAAATTAGGCCTATTTTTCCAATTCTATACACACACACACACACACACACACACACACACACACACACACACGTCAACTCCCTCAAGTGCTAAACGTTTACTTTCATCACATATTCATCAAATCTTATATTACTTTCAAAAGTCTTCCTGGTGGCTTTTGATAACTTTTAAGGTAAGAAGGACACAGAGCATTTCAGGCCTGTGTTTCAGGCCTGTGTCTCATTCTCCATGCAGCAGCCAGAATGATCTCTCTATAAACCTCCATCTGATCCTGTCACCCCCTGTTTACAACCCCTTGGTGGTTCCCCACTGCAATCAGGATAAAATCCAGACCATTCACACATCCTGCCAGATACTCCGTGAGTGGGACTCTGCCTGCCTCTCCAGCCCATCTCAAGCCATGTGTATCTCATTCTCTCCAGTGCAGCCACATGCGTTTCCATCCCTGTACTGCTGTTCCCGCTCCCTGGACCACTTTGCCTCTCAATTTTTAATTTACCTTCTTCCTTTGGATCTCGTCTCAAATGCTACTTCCTCAGGGAGGCTTTTTCTGGTCTATAAAATTTATTTGGGTGTTCTATATTCTCCTGGAATCAATATCATTCCTTCCTAGCACTTACCAGTCTTTTACTTCACAAGCAAGAATTTGATTAATGCTTTATATCCACCACTATATTATGAGTTTCATGAGGGTAGGAGTCATTTTCTTGTGCCTAGTTCCATATTGCCAGTACCTAGAATAGAGTACCTAGAACACAACACTTTGTTGAATGAACGAGTGAATGACTGAATGATTTCCTCTATATGTTTGTCTCTACTCTGTCCTCTACTCTACTCTGTCATGCAAGCCTGATATAAGGGCCTAAATCTTGTTTCCAGTAGATTTATGTGTAATGATTTAAATACCATTATGGGAGAGGCTGGCATGCCATTCTGCACAACTGGGGACAATGCAGAGAGCATTTTCCTTCACAGAAAAGGAAAGGTAAGCTGACCAGCTCATTAGGCCTTACATCCCTCCCTCTCAAAAGGCAGGACGTTTCAGATCCACTGGAGGCAGCTCCAAGAAGTAGCAACAACCTAGGTATTGGAGCCATATCACATTAACTAAATAGTCATAGAAAAGTTGCTTAACCTCTCATGCCCTATAACATGAATGATGGATCTGAAAGAAATGTACATACTAGAGAAGGAGTGCTTATGACTAGAAACAGAGTGGTAGGTCATAAAAAAGCAGTCCAGGGAATTTCACATTGTGTTCTGCAGAATCCAAAGACTTATAAGTAGCCATGGATGGTAAAATGAGTGTGATAGACAGGGACCAAGTAGGACTATGCTGGGATCTCTGCTGCCATTTTTATCAAAGTAGATCCACTTTAATCTGTTTTACATATCAGGGTTCTGAAGAATGTTTCATTTGAAAATATGTTTAAAAGAAAGTTTGAAAGCCACTAAGTATTTAATAAAAAAAAAAACAACAACAAAAGAAAGCCACTTAGTTCATCTCACACTCCCTTTTTACAGATGAGGAAACCAAAGCCAGAGAAATCTCACATAGCTAGTCAATCCAGTCACAAGACTTATTTTTCTACCATCTCCTCCTTACATGCTTGAACTTTGTAGGAAAACTTCTCAAAGCTTATAGATCATTTTGCAAAATTCCCTCAGGTACCCTCATTCAGATTCATAAACGAGGAGACCTGACTTCTAGTCTTGAGTATCTATATAATCAATTGGCTGCATGACTTCAAGCAAGATGCAATTATTCTGAGCCCAAGTTCCCTGTCAAAAACAGGAAGATAGCCGAAACCGGTTTGGCTCAGTGGATAGAGTGTCGGCCTGCGGACTGAGGGGTCCCGGGTTCGATTCCGGTCAAGGGCATGTACCTGGGTTGCGGGCACATCCCCAGTGGGAGATGTGCAGGAGGCAGCTGATCGATGTTTCTCTCTCATCGATGTTTCTAACTCTCTATCTCTCTCCCTTCCTCTCTGTAAAAAATCAATAAAATATATTTTAAAAAAAACAGGAAGATAATAATATCTTGACCATCTCATGGAAAGTGGTTATCAGGAGCAGATAACAAAAGGCAAAATTGCCCAGAGTACTATAAAACATCACCTTTCTATCCTTAAGACCTAGAAAAAAATGATCTATAGTCAAAATGTAATGTTTGTTGAAGGGAGGAAAGAAAAGCTAAAAGGGAAGAAAGGAACCAAGACAGGCAGATAGGTTTACTTCTATTCTCATCTCCATCCATGGTCAATTTCTAACCTCATTAAAAATAAAAACCCTCATAAAAGCAATTGTCACATTCCTCTGTGATGAAGGGAGACCCACAATTCCTGACCTTAAGCTGTGGCTCCCAGATTCCACACAACTGGCTCCAGCCCTGAAGCGGTTTGCTTCAATCTGGCTGAATGAATGGAACGCCCAAGCCCTGGATCAAGAAACCCAAAATGTGGTTCAGTGAAACCTAAAATGTGTTTTCCCCCCAGACCTTTTCTTTTATCTTTCAAGACCCATGTAATTTAATGGAAATTGAAGAAGTGTGGGACAGATTCCACTCCTTACCCACATCTCCCCATCCATTGTACCCATTAACTTCAAAGGAATTTCGCCTGGAAGGGAGCAAATGTGGGTTTAGAAAAGGATAAAATGTTGTGGTTCTTTGAGGGCAGGGGGGTGGAGAAGGTCCAAGTTCTTTAGCCACCAAATCTATAGCCTCTGGAGCACTTTCATTGAGTGTGTCATGTGCAGAGAAGCCGATGCCTCCCACCCCCTCCCTCATCTCTGATTGTCCTGACCTCAAGTCAACATATCAAAAGCCAAATGCATCACTTCTCCTTCCCAAAACCAATATATTACTAGCAATGTTATCACCTTCCTTCTTTTCATACAACCTATAAATTTAAAACTCATCCTTGACTCTTCTTCCTTGCTATACCTTCATTTTCAATCAATTATTTCTTTTTTTATTATGATCTCATTCTCTGTCTTACATTAATTTTTCTACCTAGTGCTATTGCTGGAACTTTATCTCATGCTCTATCGTATGGGCTCTGACAGTAGCATAATGGATATTTACTATTGGATATTTACTAATGGATATTTCTCAACCTCATAACTAGCAACATTTTGGTCCAAATATTTGCTTGCTGAGTGGCACTGGCAGGCAGGGGGTGGATGGGTTCAGTCTGTGCATTGTAGGAAATTTAATAGTACCCCAGCTTCTATCCATTAGACACCAGTAGCACCCGCCTATACACACACCAGAGGTTAAAAAAAATTGTGTCCAGACATTGCCAAATGTACCCAGAGGAGCAAAATCACCCTCTGGTTGAAAACCACTACCTTAAATCAAGAATGTCAGATATTCACCATTCATGTAACCACTTCTCCTGCTCATGACCAGTCTTAATCTAGTCTCTCTACTCACCAACATGAGGTAATGTGGTATTTCTATTGCTGTATCTCCAGTGCCTAAAAAAACCCAACTGTCATTTACAAGACCCTTGGAATGAATTTTTGAAAGGCAGAATGAATTAACCCATCATTCCTTGCTTCACTCCACCATTGTGAGTCATAAATTCCACAGGCCAAAGGAAATTGTCCTGGTGCACCACATAAGAGTACCCTATCTCAGAACAGCTTGACTCACATCCTAAACACCATAAACACCACTTTATTGTTCATAAAGATGAACTTCTGATTGATGGAAGAAGTGACTTGAGGAAGGTAGGGTTTTTTTAAAATTTGCACAAACATGTTTTACAGGTTAGAGGAGACCCTGCAAACCCCTCACTGTGAATCCTCCCTTATAGAACCAATATAAAGCTCAGTTCTACAGCTTGGTATTCAGTTAACTGATATCTAGGCCCCACCAACCATTCTATGCTTCTTACTTGTCACTTTCATGAGACTTCAAGTTTCACTTTGAGGATCCCCAAGCAAGTCTTTTTTTTCCATCTCTACAATTTTGATGACCCATTTATTACCATGTAGAATGCTCTTTCCACCAACTACATATATATACTGGCTTGCCTTTAATGGCTTAGGAAACCAACATGTTTTAGGGGCCTTGTGAGACACATGTTTTATTATTCATTTTATTCTGTGCATAAAATTATCTCCAATTTACAGATGAGGAAACTGAGTTTCAGAGATTTTCCCAAATAGGGCAGAAAGAGAATGCAATTTAGGTTCTCAACAGCATATGGCTCTTAATAGTTATTTCTCTTTTCCTATTTTTCCTATATTTCTATTCAGTACTCTCAGGGAAGAAAATCTTTTGAACCCAAGTTATCTGTAGAAATAAAATATGAGAGGTTAACAGGAGCCCTTGGACATGGACCGCTATTCTTTGCCTCATCCAGCCACAGCCTGCTGCTCTGCCTGTGTGTTTTATGGAAGAATGGAGAACAGTTTGCTTTCTGGGATACATTCTACACCACCTGGTCACCAGCAGAATTTAGTTTAAAACTTTAAAACTTAATGCCACAAACTAATGAACAGTCCAGGTGTGCAGGGCAGGGGGTATGAAATGACCTTTCACACCCACACACAAGGCTATCAGCAGTGGGAGTCTAACTTCCAAAGACAAGGATAGCAAGATGTACGTGGATATAAGGTCAACTTCAGTAGCAGGAAGGAAAGAAAAAAAGAGATGGAAAGAAGAAATAAAGTAATAAAGGTGACAAAGAGATTATATTGGGAACTAGAGGCCTGGTGCATGAATTCGTGCACAGGTAGGGTCTAGCTGGCCCACCCCAATGGGGGCCATCAGGCTGGGCTGGTGGGGGGGAGGGGCTGCGGGAGTTTGGCCAGCTGGTCCCACCCCTGATCAAGGCCAGGGGGCGATTGGGGGCTGGGCTAGCTGGGGGGAGGGGCCATGGGAGGTTAGCTGGCTGGCCTTGCCTCCTATCTGGACGGGGCCGGCCAGGGGGAGGGGCCGCCCTGATTGGTTGGATTGGCTGGCCGCAGTGCACATCACAGCAACCGGTCATTCTGGTCGTTCAGGCATTCTAGTCACTTGGCTTTTATATATATAGACTAGAGGCCTGGTGCACAAAATTCATGCACGGGGGAGGAGTTCCCTCAGCCCAACCTGCACCCTCTCCAATCCGGGAGCCCTCAGGGGATGTCCTACTGATGGCTGAGGCCCGCTCCCTGTGTTTCTCTGCTCTCTGCAGGGCCTGCCTGCTCAATGCCACAGTGACAGGCAAGCAGGCCCAGTTGTCTGCTTTCTGTGGGGCCTGCTTGCCTGCTCGCCTGGTCACCATAGTGATCCACAAGCAGGCCTTGCTATCTGCTCTCTGCAGGGTCCGCTTGCCGGCTCGCTGCCGGTGGGACTGAAAAGACTGGAGGACTCCTGGGGGTGGGTCCAGCTGCGCCACCAGCCTGCCACTCCCTGGCGGGGCTGAGGGGCCTGGGCGCTGCCATCTTGTGGCTATGGGTGCTGTCATTTTGTGACTGAGTGACAGTCAATTTGCATATTCCCTCTTTATTGGATAGAATGGGGTGGCTTATAGGGTATAGAATTCAAATGGCCTGTGTTATTTTAAGCCTTATTGTTAATTTCTTGAATAGGAAATAATAATCATTTAAGAGCAGGCAGACATTTAATATTACCATCACAGAACTTTATCAGTAGAAATAAAACCATTATTAGAAGAAAAAGATAGTGAGAACCAGAGACCATTAGAACAACCTGGTGAATTTTCAGATGAGGAAACTGAGGCCTCGGAAAAGGAAAATAACCCCCAAGAGCTATATGTCAAATGAATGGAAGAGACTAGAACCTGTGCTCCCAGGACCTTGTCCAGCACTCTTTCTACATAACCACCCAGTTTTCTCTATCATTTGTGACCTCCATTCCATACATTACCAATGGAGGTTCATTGTGAAAATTACCACCAACTGGGAATGTGAAAGCTTGGCTACTCTCCTTTCTAGAACATTTATGCTGCATGTGAGTCAGTACAGCAAGTAGTTTGCACTTCATTTATTCATGTACTAATTTTGAATTAAGCCGCACCACATAAATTCTCTTGAAAAATGATGCAATTAAGCCTGGACTATTTGAGGAAGGACAACAACATGTGGCTGTAATTACACCGGCAAACATCTTGGTAACACGCTGACTTATTAGTGTCGTAATTAGTGTTGGTGCAATGCATACCGAATAGTCCATAAAACAAATAATGCAATGTAAAATCCTGAAAAAGAGTCATAATTTTCAAGTGAACAATCTTTGGATCTTTTGCCTGTGACCTCAACCATTTGGACCAAATTGATTCAGCCCCTACATATAGGAAGTGCTTCCTCCCTCTGGAGTACAGATTATTTGAAAGATCTTCAATTTCTGGCAAAATATAGCATTAATACATAAAATCTGGAAAATTAGAGCAAAATGAACTCTGTGAGGGACCAATTATGTAAATGCTAAAAAGTGGCAGAGCAGTTGCTGCACAATCTTGGATCGTGAAGTTGGCTGCGTCAACAGCAGTCATTAAAAACCACAAAACGTAAAAGTATCCGTCCCATAATCGTAAATCCTAGAACTGGATGGGATCTTTAGACATCATTTTACAGATTTCCTAACTTCAGACAGTAAGGCTTTACAATTTTATTTTGTAAACGAAATAACGTATTCCCAGAAAAATCTCATTAAGTGGAATTACAGAAAATAAGATCCAAAAATGGAAAGGTAACTTCCCATTGAAATTCCATCTTTATTCAGTATATTAATTTCCCCTAAAAAAGTGGATGTTGGGTTCATGCCTTTTATAATCCTACCCAGAGATAGAAATGTTTCATCCAAAAAACTGGATAAGAGAAGTCCAAGGATAGAACACTAGCAAACTTCCTCTGGACTGCCTTTGGCTAGTTAACATCATGCTTGAAGTGATATGTAACTTATATACATTCCTATCTTGGCCAGGTGCTGAGATAAGGGGAGGAAAGCAGGTGAGGGCATAGCTGTGTGGGAGCCTTTTTTTGAGTGGATTCAACAAGAGTCAATGTCATGTGGTCAGCAAAGTGTGAAACCTCAGGCTTAGTCTTCTCTCACTTTGATATTCACAGAGATTAATAATCTGTGCAGATTCTTGGAGTTTAAGAATTCTTGGCCCCATCATGATTTCAGATGAGAAATTTTGTGTAATACAGTGTCCCAGCATATGGCCTAAGTACACAGAAAGCAAGAGTTGGAAGTTTGCCAGAAAGGGCTGGGCAGTAAGGATTCAGTGAGGCCATGGTTATAGTCAAGACTTTACCCTTATCAATGATGGGCACCAGGAAAATGTGCATCCTGGGAAGGATCAATCATTTGCCCAAGCTCACACAGAAAGAAGTGAGCTAATCCAAGATTTGAACACACACACCTTGCTGCAGAGGCTCTGGAATAGAGTATTTACAATGCAGCTATCATTTCCAAGGAGTAAGGCCAGTTCTAGTTCTAACGTATTGGTGGGTTAGACAGGTCTGTTTTGGTTAAGAATAACTCAGATTACAGGTGGGACTTACCCTATTATTGCAATCATCAGTCATTGTTGAAAAAAAATGGGGATGAGAGGGAACTGACAAATAGATTCTGACTAACAGTTTCAAAAGCCAACCTCTACATCTCCTCCATGCTATATGGATCTCATTGAGATCTTGTAGATATCTAAGTATACTTTTTAATATATAGGGTGTCCCAAAATTCACACAAGATTTGAATTTTGCATGAGCATTAACAACAACAAAAAATAAAAGCCTAATTTTACTTGGTTTATTGAATCAGATTCTAATATCTGTTGCCCTTTGATTTCAATCCCTTCAATTTGATAAGCATTACCAAGTACCAATTATGGCCCAGGAGCAGGGAAAATGAAGACCAATGAAGACCATGGCTTTGCATATGTGCCAGCAAAGCTGTGGAGACCATTTACCCGAAGTGCTATTCTACACATATCCCTATACTATATACTTTATAAATCAATAAAAAATTTACAATTTTTATTTATAAACCTGTGTTTTCTATCAAAATTACTTCTTGCATGAATTTTGGGACACCCTATACTTCTAGTCTAGCAGGCTACTAGTGCCAAAAAGCAAACTCAAGAATCATAGATTTAAAATCCTACCTTTTGCTCTTGGTGACTCCTTGGGCATTTTATTCTTCTCAGAGCCTTGGTTTACTCATCTGAAAAATGGCAATGAAGAGAAATTTAATATGATTACATTCAATATTAAGTGAGAAACATCTGTCAAGCATGAGCGTGATGATTTGAATGATGCCTATCTCACTTTTTAGTTTTGTGACCTAAGGCTAGAGATTTAACCTCTCTGCTCCTTAGGTACCACTTCTGTAGAATGAGAATCATAATAGAACCTACTTCTTAGGGTTGTGGTGAAGAGTAAAGATATTAATCCATGTAAAATGCTTATAATGCTTTATAATATACTAGAGGCCCAGTGCACAAAAATTTGTGCACTCACGGGGGAAGGGGGGTCCCTTAGCCCGGCCTGTGCCCTCTCGCAGTCTGGGACCCCTCGGGAGATAACGACCTGCTGGCTTAGGCCTGCTCTCGGGTGGCAGAAGGCAGGCCCAATCCCTAGGTGCAGCCCCTGGTCAGGCTCAGAGCAGGGCCGATTGGGGAGTTGGGGCGCCGCCCCTTATCATGCACAGAGCAGGGCGGATCGGGAGGTTGCGATGCCACCCCTAGTCATGCTCAGGGTAGGGGTGATTGGGGGGTTGGGGCTCCGTACCCTGTCACGCACAGAGCAGGGTTGATCAGGGGGTTGGGGAGCTCCCCCCTGTCACACACAGAGCAGGGCTGATCAGGGGATTGAGGAGCCCCCTCCCCCCCCGTCACTCACAGAGTAGGGCTGATAGGGGAGTTGGGGCACCGCCCCCTGTCACACACAGAGCAGGGCGGATCAGGGGGTTGGGGTGCCACCCTCTATCACCCACAAGGCAGGGCCAATCAGGGGTTGGGGCGCCACCACTGTCACACTCAGGGCAGGGCCGATGGGGAGGTTATGGCTCTACCCCATCACACACAGAGCAGGGCCTGTGGAGGAGGGGGGGTTGGGGCACTGCACCCTGTCACACACAGAGCAGGGCTGATCAGGGGGTTGGGGAGCTCCCCCCTATCAGGCACAGAGCAGGGCTGATCAGGGGGTTGGGGCACCTTCCCCTGTCACGAACAGAGCAGGGCGGATAGGGAGGTTGTGGCCCCGCCCCTGTCACACACAGAGCCGCAGGGTGATCAGGGGGTTTGGTCACTGCCCCCTGTCACGCTGATCCCGGTGCCGGGAGGCCTCGTGGCTCCACTGATCCCGGTGCTGGGAGGCATATTACCCTTTTACTATATAGGATAGAGGCCTGGGGGCAGGCTGGTTTGCCCTGAAGGGTGTCCTGGATCAGGGTGGGGGTCTCCACTGGGGTGCCTGGCCAGCCTGGATGAGAGGATGATGGCTGTTTGCAGCTGGTCACACCCCCTTCAGGGTCGGGGTCCCCACTGGGGTGCCTGGCCAGCCTGGGTGAGGGGCTGAGGGCCGTTTTCAGGCTGGCGGATGACTGAAGCTCCCAACCTGTCCTTTTTTTCTTTTTTTTTTATTCTGGGCCAGCTTTAGCTCTCAGGCTTGGCTCCAGCTCTGAGGCCTCGGCTGCTGAAAGCAGGTATCTGGTTTGTTTGGGTTCTATAATTGTAACACTGTTGCGGTCCTGCTCACTCCAGCTCTGAGATCCCGGCTGGCTGAAAGCAGGGATCTGGGTTTCTTCTATAATTGAAACAATGTTGCGGTCCTGCTGGCTGAAGCCTGCCTGGCTGAAAGCAGGTTTCTGGGGTTTTGTTTAGCTTCTATATTTGTAACATTGTTTCTTAAACTGCAAGCTCAGAGCCCAGCAGCAGCAGGCGGGGAATGTTGGCTTCCTCTGTCACTGAAGCAAGCAAGCCTCCTGTTTGCTTCAAGCTGCCTGGCTGCTGGCCACCATCTTGGCTGGCAGTTAATTTGCATATCGCCCTGATTAGCCAATGGGAAGGGTAGCGGAGGTACAGTTACTTACCATGTTTCTCTTTTATTAGATAGGATACCAGGTACGTGGCATGCACCTATGGCATTACAGCATCACAATCACTGCTGTTCTTAGCAGAGTGTTTATTTGATTCCCTTTCTCTTTCCCTCACTTTTCTCCAATAAACAAGAAAGTAAAGTGAGTGTCTGGAATATGACATTATGTTGAATTCTTGTAAAACTTCTACATAGAGCAGTATGTTTTTCTCAAAATCATTGGGTCTGCTCTGACTCCCTCACATAGTTAGATTACACCATTTAAAAAGTAAATCAAGTTACTTGGAAGCAGCTTGTATGTTTGGAGACCAAATTTCAACTCTGCCACTAAGTTGCTTTATGATCTTGAGCAAGGCACCTTGGTAAAAGCAGTGTCTACATTTTACATTGCTCCCTAATCACAATGGAATGGTCTTTGAAATGAGTGATAACCAACTCTGAATCTTAGTGCTGCCTCACACTAGCTGTGTGATAGTGCTCCATCACTCAACCCCTTTCATTCTCAATGTCCTCTCTGCAAATTATTGAGAACATGATGTGCTTCAAGAGGAGCATGTGGGGGTTAAGTTAGCTCAGGTAATAGGATGTGCTTAGCCATGTACTTGGCTTATGGGACAGACCCCAAACTCAAGTATACAAACATGTAAGTTCACACTCATCCACCAGAGTAACCCTTTATATTTTGATTCAACATTAAATCATCTTAGTATCATTTTAAAATTTGGGGTGTTTGTATTGTTGGGGGAAGAGTGACAATGGGATTGTCCTTGAACCAGCCTTTCGGTATGTTTGGGTCATTTAGTCTAGTAGCAATGATCTTATTCAGCAAACTTTCTTCTGGCCAGATTCTGGGTAGAATTGAAGCAAGTTAACATGAGATCCAAACATAATCCTCTGAGGAGACTTTTTTTCTAACAAACCACCAGAATGCAGCGTCTCTCCACTTTCTTACTGTGTGGTTCACCCCTTTCCTGCATCTTAGAAACAATGTGTCTGGCTTGCCAGTGTAGAGCAGTGGTTGAGCTTCGACAAGCTAGGAGGTCATGGTTTGATTCCATCAGGGCACATGCCCCAGTTGCAGGCTTGGCCCCCAGAAGGGAGCGTGCATGAGGTAGCCAATCAATGATTCTCTCTCATCATTGATGTTTCTCTTTCTCTCTCTCTCTCTCTCTCTCTCTCTCTCTCTCTCTCTCTCTCTCTCTCTCTCTCTTCCCCTCTGAAATAAAGTGTATATATATATATATATAATCTCACAGTGTATCTGTTTATAGGACTGCCTCACTCTCAGCGCTTCAGAGCTGTGAACTCCTAGAGAGCAGCAAGGACTTAGTCTTTTATTTCTGTTTCCCTAACATCAATAACCAAGTCCAGTGCCTGACACAAAGTAGATACTTAGTAAATATTCCATAAATAAATTAATAATAAAATCCTTCCCTCCGTCCAGTCCCTCCTCCACTGTGGACACGGAGATGCACCCTTGATCTGGCACACATTCACCACAAGGATATGGCCATTATGATTTAGTTAGGGAATTATTGGAAGACACATTTTATAACTCTTGCCATAATTAATGTGACAAGAAATAATAATTGACTTAGTAATGTAATCAAATCAGAATGTATTTGATTTGCTCTGTCACGTTGTTATTCATCTCTCTAATCCTTCTAGTCAGAGCTTTCAACACCTAATTATTTCTGAAAGCAATGAATGCAGGCATATTTGATGTCAGGCTTGGCTGGAAGAAATGAACAGTCAGACCCTTGATCATTCTGTAAAACTGGAGACAGGCGATAGATGTGTCTTTTGCCCAAATAAATGGAAAAATGCTTATACCTTTTACATACATATGCTCTACCCACTTGAGTGGTGTGTACTAAACTACAGGGTCATCAACCCAGTTCTTCAAAGTAATAGCCTTTTAAGACATGAAAGTCATTTTTTAATGTATTTCACACAGCATCCCATGAAGATGGAAAGACTTGTCTCAGAATAATTACTTCTTTGGATAGTTTCTAACAGGACAAAGGAACCCCCTTCGAGAACTGCTCCTAACTGAGCATTAACAACATCTGCTGAGATAGTCATGTACATTAACTGTCTCCACAATAAAACCCCGTCTAATCAAATCCATTTTAAAAGACTGAGATTCAAAATATAAGGGAACTGAGCCAAGAAAACACATTCCGCTTCAACACTAGATTTCTAACTCATACCTCTGACCTGAAAGTCCACACACTACCACTGGGCTGAGCATTTATACTTATTTAAACAACTTGAGCTTGTCTGCTTTAGCATTGTATAACTGCTCTTTTTGATTGAAGAATTTTTTAAATCAAGAGTCTGTATTTATAGAGATCCTTCATTTAAAAAAAAATGGGCTGTCATCACATTAGCATGAACATTCATTCAACTTATTCAACAAATATTGAGAATTCAAACACGAGTTAAGTTACTAAAGATGCATGGATTAAAATGGCCTCTCCCTATAATAGTTCAGAGACTAAGGATGATAACAGAGCATAATTATTGCACTGGGGGAAATATGTGAAGGCAGCAGATGAGAAAAGGGTTCAGTGAAAGCTTCGTAGAGAAGGTGATGGTTAAATTGAGCCTTAAAAACAAGTTGGACTTTTCCAGAAAGACAAGCAAATTGGATATCACAAGCAGAAGAAACAGTACATGCAAAGGTCCAGAGGCATGAAAGTTCACAGAATAGCTGGATCATAAGGTAAAACCAGACAGAAGCTGATACCAGAGAACACAGATTAGAATTGCAAGATGATGAAGAGAATATAAACTCTCAAATTTCTCTCCTATCTTTCCTTTATAAAATTTTCTAAGTACTTGAAACCTGTTGTCATAATTTTTCCCATTTAATATGGTCAGAGTTTCTAGGCATCCTTGAAAACTAGTATTTAATTTCCACCCCTCCATGATGTTAAGTCCTAATACAATGTCCTCAGTTTAGTTAACTGTCCTTAGGGTTACTTACAATGGATACATTTTATTGTAAGTAGATTATATCTCAATAAAGTTGACTGTAAAGAAAAAGACATAGAAATCAGCCTGAAGTGGTTCCTTTTGGTTGAATCTAGGACAATTAAAAATGAGTAACTGAATGAAAAAGGAATTCATGAGTCCATAGTAATACTACGATATACAAATAAACAGTGGTATATAATACACAAAGATTTTGAGAGAATTAAATGAAATAATACATATAAATTTTCTAGTATAGTTCTCATCTACATTGTAATTGTATGACACATGTTAGCTAAGCAAGGAATAAATGGATAAAGTGGGGGTTTCATGAAGTTTTTTCCCAAAGCTAACAAAATAAAATCAACTCATCACTCCTTCCTCCCAGGTTTTCTTGTTTTCCAGGTGAGCTGGAATAGCACATACCGTTCCTTTCTTAGTCCTGTAGGTGATGTTTTATATTGCAGGTGAGGGAGGGGGCATCATCAGGTTTGCTTGTGGTAATAATCTTCAGAGATTTCACCAAACAATTCTGGCTCTCTTTCCAAACGCAAAGGGGGTAGGATTTCACTCCTTGACCCCCTTTCCTTTGACCAGGCATTAGGAGCAGAGGTGATGTCTACAACCTGTGGCAGAAACGTTACGATCCAGCGTTACTGATTCACCGTATCTCCCTTTTCCTGATGTGGTGAGTGTGGAAGTGAATGTAGCTAGGGATCCCAGAGTGACTATAGTGAACAAAGGTCTATTGTCAACCTACATGGGACAGTGTGCAATAAACATTTGGTTTTAATCCAGTGAGACTTGAGGATTAGTTCATACCGCAGCATGACTTAGTCCTCTAGCCTAATGGACATGCATCACCTTGCACAAGGGTCCAACACAGAATGAGTAATCACTCAAAGTCTAATGAATTGAACTAATCTCCTTGAAGAGACCTAACCTGGCTGAGTTTGCCTATCTTTGAGTTAAAGCAAATTTGCCTCTCCTCCTCCTGCCTCTTGTGATTTATTAGACAAGTGCTTCTAATTTTTTATGCCCATTTTTTCCTGACTTCCTTGGGGAGAGAGGGAAATATTTCATTCCTAATTTTCTACATACTGTTGAAAAGAGTAGTTTGACTAATAACACCGCAGCAAAGACTATGCAGAAAAGACCTCTCACTGAAAGACAGTTTTGGTCTCCTTTTCCAAGAAAAATCATGGAAGAGTCAGAATTGAAAACTGGAACATAAAATTTGACTTTTAACAATGAAGGAAAGTGACATTTCCTACCATTAAAGGGAAGAAACAATTTGCATTTGTGCACAGTTAATTGGCTAATAGTTTTCCTATAAAAATTTTGTTAGAATCATCATACACAATGACCAAATAACATAGATATTGCCATTTCTAGCCACCTGGCATGGGAAGAAATGAGTGGAAAGTTGTAATAAGCTCTATCCTCACCTCTGCCTGCTTCACCCCTGGGTTAGTCCACTCCCCAGACACCGCAGGCAGAGGCAAAGGGATTTCTGTGCTTGTCACCTCCTCGATTCTTTGCCCACCAACTGCCAGGTTTTCAGCAACTTTTAAAAGTTATTTGGCAGAGCTTTGGCTTCTTCTGTCCTCCAATGTCTCTACTTACCAATCTTGAGTCCAAAATGAAGAGTTTATTTTTTTGCACAAGGCTGCCAGAGATTGACAACAGCCATCACATGTGGACATGTTCTTGTTTCTTTCCAATTTCAGTAGCTTCTCTTTTCTTGATAGCTGACTCTTTTCCCTTCCCCCTTTTCCTCTCGCCCTCTTCACAAGCAGTGCCAAAACATCCCAATTTAAATATTCTATACCATTATAGCCCAACTCATTATTCGGATTCCATGTTGGATGACGTGACACAAATTTTGTTGTCTGAAAATAGTCATCATACCAGACATTGCACAGCACAGAAGCTGATGGGCACTCAATTAATGTTCTTCCAATGAATGAAAAGTATAATCAAATGATACAAGATTAAAATATCAACTCCCTGAGGGCAGTGGCAATAACTTATATGCCTTTATACTTCCATACTTAGCATCCTGTTTGCCACATAGTAGGACTTAGGCAACAGCTGTATGGTTAATGGCATGGGATTTGCAGTAATACTCAATTTACTATTTACTAGCTTAGTAATACTCGAAAAAAATTACCTATTTAAGACTCAGTTCCCTTGGCAGCTAAATAAAACTGTTATAAGGATTAAATGAGATGATGAGTACCAAGTACTTAGCATAGAGTAAGCTCTCAATAAAGGCTACTTTCACATCAATAGCTTAGTCTCTGTGTTAAGATTTTCTAAGCTCCTAACATTTCTTCAGTTTCAAAGGCATGTGCATCTGCAACTGGCAATTTAGATATTAATGTGATGCATGGTGTCAGATTCTTAATCACAAGTAGCTTATGGATGAGATCCCTCTCTCTCAACCTGGTGAAGTCATTTTAGAAAGTATGTCTATCACACAAAAGAAGGCCAGCTATCCAGAGGTTGCTATTTTAAACCATAGCCTGAAGAATTGGGGGAAAGGGGATGTGTGTCAGGAATACATCACACCTGATTGCCTCAAGCATGCAGGTGTGCCAGAAACATCGACAAGCATGGTCTCGTATTTTACAAGGAAGAAAAATAAGTCACAGCATTCCCCATGAAGGTTCAGAGGCATCATTAGTGGCATGAATAATTTATCAGCGGCTCCCTAAACCAGATAAATGACACTTTTGTTGTCTGCTCTAAAGAGCGGAAGCTGTTCACTAACAAAAAAATTAGTTTCCCCCAAACAAAACCATCTTTTTCATCCTTGAACTTGCCTTTTCTGAAAATTGCAGATATATCAAGGAACCAGTTGAATCAAAGAACACAGAATAGACTTTTGTTTTTTTTTAAATAAGATGGTAAAGAATCCAGAACAAATTATTTAATACATTTTAACAGATGGCTTCCTTTTCCTTGTTGTCTTAAAAATCATCCAACACCATTCCATCTTGTATGTGTTTTCCAAGTACAAAATTGTGTTTCTGCCTGTGATAAAAGACTTAGATCCCTGTAGCTTAAGGACGAGAATAAGGATGAATGTAGTTTCTAATCTTTGAAAGCTCCAACATGAGCTCTGTGTGGCCAAATGTGACAAAGCTCTCGTGTTCCAGCATTGAGCCTGGTTTCTTGGAAGACCAGTTAACATAGTGAGTGTTAGGTCCATGCCAACATGAAAATCAAAGCCATACCTGGAAGCAAACCAGAGTTGGGCCTGTTCCCTTGGAATTATTTTTCATGTGTTTGAAACGGAAACTTTTCAGAAGGCTGGAGTGGTTCCTTAAATCAACTGACCTCTTCAACACCAAACTCTTTTTCTCCACCTCAAGAAAAAGGACGGTGGGAAGGAGTAAAAAGACTTTGGAAAAGCCAGAGGAGGCCTTACAAGTAACTGTCCCAGAGCAATCTCTGCAGAGGAAAGGAGACTTAACAGGCAGGAAATCTGTCTAGCCCGCTACCTCTTCCCACTGGCGGCCCTTAGTCACAGATGTTATGGATTTTTTTCGATAGCAATCCCAAGCTCCCCAAACAGATTCTGAGTGAGAAAAATAGGAAAAGTAATTGGTTGCTATTAGATACACATTCTGAAGTAGGAAGAAATACGGGCAGTGATGAATTTCTGGTCTGGATTAGAGGTTCCATGTAATTAAACAGGAAGATAAAGAAGATCCTCACTTACTTGGAACCCAAAGAGGGGGTTAGAAACACAAATGGGTAATGTGCCTCTTTCAGATTATCTCAGGAAAAACATGCCATTCTTCCTATCAAAGGGTTCTTATCCCCCAAAGAGAATATCATTATTGAATATCACTGATAATCATTCCATTGTGCAAACATTTGTTGAGTAGGCATTATGTATTAGGTCCTGTGCTGGAAGTGAGAGGCATTAACTTGAATAACACCCTTTGCCTGGCCTTGCCACACTCAACATATTCCGATTTCCAATTATATCTTTAGAAGGTGATATATTTTTCAAAGACAAATAGATAATCCAACAAGAAAATATTTTTTTTCTGGGTAGAGTTTTTTGCCTTTAAGCATTTCCTGAGATCCTTCTGAGTTCTTTGGATGAAGCTATAACATGTTCATTAGACCCAGCTGAAATTGTCCTGGAGGCTTAAACAATGGAGAGCTTGGGTTTTGTTTTATTCTTCTCTTTTAAATAGCATTATTAATACATAATTCACATACCATGAAATTCAGCTATATGTAGGGTATACTTTACTGAATTTTAGCATATTCACAGATATATCCCAAAAAGAAACCTATTAATATTAGCAGACACTACTGGTTCCTCAGCCACCTTCACCCCAATCTACTTATATGAAAACTATGGGTGGTGTTCGTCACATACAGATGAACAGCGACCGAGGGGAAGGAAGTCAGTCCTACAGAGGTTGTCTTGGCAACGGCTGCTCCCTCCCCCAAGCTGTTTCCCGGAGTTGTTTCCTGTAAGGGTGGGGTTTGAGGCAGGAACCCGCCCTGGGAGCATGCAAGCAGATCTTTCTAAAGTGTGCTGCGCCAGCACGGGGTGAACCTGAGTGGGGCGGCTGAAAGGCTTAGAAAAGACAGACAAGCGAATGAAAGCCAGGTCTCGGTGGGATGCTGCTTCTCTGAGAGACAGCAACCATGCCCACAGCCATGTCTTTATTTTATAGCAGATGCTATGAGGCAAAGTAAGGGCATGACCAAGATGTTTACAAACATTCTCCTGGGTTTCAATCCTGAACTCTATGCACCTGAACTCTATCAAGCACATCACTCAGGCATGTGGGGCCACATGTTCGGACCATAGGTTCAAGCTTACAACTACAGCTGTTGGCTATAATTTTGCTGGGAGGGCCCTGCCCTCCAAGCTGGGACTTGCACGTGGCAATGAGAGGACTGTGCCCTCTCATCAGTCCAAGGCTTGAACCTGTCCAAAACACTGTAGCGGCTCCCCACAATAAAGTTTTAATTCTGTTTCTTTGTTACTAATGTTGTGGCCCCACCCCATAACAAAGAAATAAAGGAAAATTTCCCCATCGAATTTCTGAATAGTATTACTCCTTCGGGAATGCCGTGTCATAAATTAAAATTGAAAGTGGGTGTAATCATCATGCTATTGAGAAATCTCAATAGTAAATGGGGTCTTTGTAATGGTACCAGATTTATTATCAAAAGATTACCACCTAACATTATCGAAGCTGAAGTATTAACAGGATCTGCAGAGGGAGAGGCTGTTCTGATTCCAAGAATTAATTTGTCCCCATCTGACACTGGCCTCCCATTTAAATTGATTCAACGACAGTTTCCTGTGATGCCAGCATTTGTGATGACTATTAATAAATCACAAGGACAAACTCTAGACAGAGTAGGCATGTTCCTACCTGAACCCGTTTTTGCACAAACTCTCTCGAGTTTGAAGAGCATGTGATGTTACAGTTAAAGTTCTAAGTACTTCATCACAAGGGAAATTAGTCAAGCACTCTGAAAGTGTTTTCACTCTTAATGTGGTGTACAGGGAGATATTAGAATAAGTTTAATCACTTTATCAGTCATTGTTTGCATCACTGTTGTTTTTATATCATGTTTTTGTTGTTTTCATATCATGTTTTTGTCATTTTTATATCATGCCTCTGTTGTTGTTATATCCTTTTGTTACTGTTTATTAATAAATTTATATATGATTTTCATATACATTTTACTAATTTCCTTTCATCTCTCACATTTGTATTATAGAGAAAGGGCAAATAGAAATGTTAAAATATCTCTGCTAATTAATTTCCTTTTAATAAAAAGATATTTTATTGATTTTTTACAGAGAGGAAGGGAGAGGGATAGAGAGTTAGAAACATCGATGAGAGAGAAACATCAATCAGCTGCCTCCTGCACACTGCCCACTGGGGATATGCCCGCAACCAAGGTACATGCCCTTGACCAGAATCAAACCTGGGACCCTTGAGTCCGCAGGCCGATGCTCTATCCACTGAGCCAAACCAGTTAGGGCAATTAACTCCCTTTTAATGTGCACGAATTTCATGCACCGGGCTACTAGTACAATATAAACACACAACCCCAGACAAGTACTATCTACTTCTTGTCTCTATTCTGGACATGGAACATAAATGGAAGCCTACCAATATGTGGGTTTTGTGACTGGCTTGAGTTTTAAAATGTTAATGGTAACTAGACAAGAATCTGAGAGTTCTGAACTGAAACTCCATTTCCTTAGTTGTAAGACAAAGGTTGTAAGATGTAAAACAATAATTACCTCTTGAGACCATTGGCAGAAGTAAATGAAATAATAATATGTAAAAGCAAGGAGCACAGGGTCTGGCTTACAGAAGTTGCTAAAGAAAACGTGGCTTGATCTCCAAGAACAACTCCAAAGAAGCCATTCCAACTCTTTATTCCAGAGGTGGTTCCCCTATCCTTCTGTGCAAAGGGCATTAGGATCTTTTAAACAGTTATAAATATCAATCAAAATGCCTTAAAAACTGCCTATTTGAAAATGCCCCAAATCATGCAGAAAACCAAAACCCATTCATCACTTAAAATTTATATAAAATAACATCCCTAGAGATAACCATTATTTACAATACAATGTATACCCAGCTAACTTCCTATGCTTAGAATAAATACACACACACACACACACACACACACACACACACACACAAGCATGCAACATTCATGTCTTCTAGGGCTACATAAGATAGAAAGGGTGGAAAATAGGAAAGTAAAAAATAATTATAAACAAAAAAACACAAAATTAAGGGCTGTATTGTGTATACAAGCAAAAGGAGTGATATATCATAGACCATATGTCATTCCCAGAATAATGGCAGTGGCTTTTACATTCAAAATGGCAGTAGTAAATAGTCAAAATACAAAATTCAAATAGGACAGAAAAACGATATATGTCACAATGACTTCTAATCCTGAAAGGGTTTAATACAATTAAGTAGGAAGTCTCCCAAATGGTTTCATTCATGACTGCGTGTGTGTGTGTGTGTGTGTGTGTGTGTGTGTGTGTGTGTTTTAATATATTTTATTCATTTTTTTACAGAGAGGAAGGGAGAGGGATAGAGAGCTAGAAACATTGATGAGAGAGAAATATCGATCAGCTGCCCCCTGCACACTTTCTACTGGGGATGTGCCCGCAACCAAGGTATATGCCCTTGACCAGAATTGAACCTGTGACCTTTCAGTCCGCAGGCTGATGCTCTATCCACTGAGCCAAACCAGTTAGGGCCATGACACCCTTTGAAAGTAATAATTTTTTTCACAGCAAAAACAAAAAAAAAAACAATAACAAAAAAACCCCACCATTCTATTTATTAAGTTGTTGGCTACAAACAGTTTAAGAAGTATTCACATCCTAACTACCTAGTAGTTATTTGAAAAAAATAACATATATACATTGAAAAGAAAATATTTCATTTTATTTTTATATAAGTAAAATTACTAATGGGAAGTGTGTGCCTCTTGGGCATTGAGTAAGTTTCAAACTTTGCAATGAGATTGGACACCACCACTCTCACTTCCTGTTTCACCTTAATTTCCAGGTGGTGCTTGATTTTATTTTGTTTTTAAGAGACTGTTTTTAAGAGCAATTATAGGATCACAGCAAGATTAAGTGAAAAGTACAGAAAATCCCATATACGTTCTCCTCCCACACACCTGGTGCTTGTTTTAAAATAAAATTTCTAGCTTTGCAAAGATGTGACATAATCAAAAGGGATGTAATGTGATCTAATGTTGAAACTCTGACCTATCTGGAGCTAGTAGTTCATATGTTCTCTGAAATATGTTGCCTATCACTGATTTTTTCTTGAAAATTTAAAAAATACCTTTATAAGTTAGCTGTAGAACCCTGGGGTGCCTCAGCACACAGTTTGGAAAATGCAGGCTTAGTGTATTTAATCCTAGCAATGACATTCTGTACAAAGAAGTCTGACTAAGTGGAAAGTTCATGGAAATTAGAATGAGATGCAGTTATTGGTTTTGTGACTCCTGCCATGTAAATGGACTCTCTGAGCCTGTTCCCCTATCTAAGAAATGGAGAAATCCTGCCTACTTCATGAGGTTATGATGCTGGCTAAGAGAGAACATTTATACAATGCCTATAGCATAATGCCTTGCTCCAAGGCTTGCTGTCTGTGTAATCGGGTGCCCTGTGATGGTTGATGATCCCCAAAGAGACCAAAATCTGTTGGATAAAAGCAGAATAAATGTGTTATGTTTAGATGCTGCAACACACAATAGTTCCTTGCTAATTACATAGGAGGCAATAAATCATAGTTTGACTAGCTATATGTTAGAATTCTAGTTATTTAACCAAAGTCTCTCATTTCATACTCATACCTGGCTCTTTTTAAAAAAAATTTTCTTTATTTTTTCTTTATTGATTAAGGTATTACATATGTGTCTTTATCCCCCCATTGCCCCCCACCTCTTCACTCATGCCCTCACCCCCCCCCTAATGTCTGTGTCCATTGGTTATGTTTATATGCATGCATACAAGTCCTTTGGTTGATCTCTCCTCCTTTCCCCCACACTCCCCTGCCTTCCCTCTGAGGTTTGATTGTCTGGCTTTTTTAAAAAATTTAAATTCCTTATTGTTTAAAGTATTACATAAGTCTCCTTTTCCCCCCATTGACCTCTCCTCAGCCTCCCCCATCCCCCAGCACATGCCCTCACCCCCGCCG